>NW_007378360.1:91818-140825 GCF_000475195.1 Diaphorina citri | reverse complement strand
CAAAAAAAAAAAAAAAAACTCAGTTCAAATTACCAAACTGAAATTGGGAAGTTATCTTCTGGCAATGAAAAGTTTGGAAATTTTTGGGAAACTTTGAACTTTTCCAAGTTTTTTTTTCCAAAAAGAAAAGAGAGAAAATAAAAGCAGAAAAGAGAAGGAGAGAAAAAGAAAACAGAGGAAAAAAAGTAGACGGCTCATGTAAATAATGAAAAGGGGCGTTGGTGGATGTGCCAAAAGCACCAACATACCTACCTATACAATAAGTTATTGGTGGATGTGACAGAGGAACCAAAATACAAATTCAGATGTGTCGAGCATATTATCAAAACAATAACATTGGTGGATGTAGCCAATTCACTGAAACACAAATATTGCCATGTGTCTTCTTTTTTTACCTAGGAAAATATGTAGATGATCAACTCTGCTGGTCTGATTGTTTCAATAGCATCAAATATTTTTCATTGAGGGGGCACGGTTGGTCCAGTGGTAACGCGCTTGCTTGCCATGCAGAAGGTCCCGGGTTCGTATAGAACTGTACCCTATAGATTTTATAGGACTTGTTATCCGTTTTAAAAATGATTCTGACTGAGAATGAGAGAACTTTGGCATCTCCAGCACTAATTTTCATCAAATCATGATTCTCATGAATTTTAAATTTGCATTGAAAAATATATCGACTACCTACAAAATACAGTTTTTGTTGAACTTGCCGATACAAATGCTTGTGCCATGTACAAAGGAATGCCCTGGAAAATTAAATACCTGAGCGCACCTAAATGGGAAGTATTGTGTCTCTTCTCACCCATCTGATGAGAGGCATACTACGGGATGGGCATGCTACGACACAGACCACGAGCGTCTAATGTAGCAGTTTTTTTCATTGCTACAAATTGAATAAATATTGCTGGAATAGATAATAATATAATAATGATCCGACTTCCTTAGTTGCAATTTTTCAAGGTGAAAATTTATAAATCCACTAAATTTGCTCGAGCCACCATTGGTTGTGGAGAAAAAACAAGAGAAAGAAAGAGAGAGAAAAAAGGAAAACTTTGGCTTAATATCTTTTTTTATATAAAAAATGCCACGTCTCCTCGCGTTTGTATTTTTTAACATAAGATTGCAATTAAAATGATTAGAGCAATAAATTTCTTCCACATAAAATGCTTTCAAGTTTATTTAATTTAATATAGGCATAGGCAATACAAAAGGGTAGGTAACTTATACATAAATTTTGTTCTCTGCCTCTGTGAACTGCTAATATTGAAGATAGACCTTAGCAAATTTGCAATGCCTTATTGCCTTATTCAAAATTTCAATCAAGGACAATACACTTCCTTGATTAGCATAAGTACCTATGTGCCTATTTCCAGTTATTATCACGGTAGAATAGGATCCGCAGGTTGCTGATTCAAATCCAGTTCAGACCATGAAATTTAGGACAATGTAGGAAATAGCATTATTGAAGTAGTCCCTTTATCCACCTATACTCTTGTCCCCCCAATTTATTTTATCCCTGATCCTCCTTCCTCCCACCTAGGATAAAATCCCACAAAACTGTTGTAGTCTATTTTTCATTCCCACATTGATTGCACAGGTATTCTTCTTGAATATTAGATTTATTTTATTTATTTATAACTGGATCTAACTGTAATTTATTTATTTATAAATAATATTGACATTTACCTATATAGGGGGTGGTTGCGGCCTATGTTTTCATCATTCTACGATAATACATACCTATCTAAACATGTTGAATTGTTTGAGTACCTATCTAAACATGAATATTTCTCATTACTCATCGGATTTTTGTCCAACTGGGCCTTTAGAGGCTCTGAAAAGGCCCCCTTTTATCTCCTGAACGCATTACTTCAACTGGTAAAGTAGAATAAAATAATACCTATCTAATAATGATTATTTAGGTTATGTGTAAACTCAACATGATTTTCCAAATCCAAACCAAGAAAACCCAGTTATAAATCCTTATAGATCTTGAAATTAAAGACCATGGCACATCTTGTTTCTATGTAAGTACACTTTGTATTAAATTCGAAAATTCACAAGGATTTTATTTAGGACATTAAGTTGTTTTAAAGTGAATACACCTAAAGATAGAAAGCAATATCAAATTTAATTACAGCTTTTTAACTTATTTAGAATTTTCTAGTGGACCCACAATTTTGGCTAGATAAAGAATGACATACCTAATTAGATACAATTGACAATTTTTCTGAATAATTCACATAATAGGTATTAATATCATCTATGAGTAAGATACCTAAAATAAGAAATAAAGTCTAGATACCTATCACCTATGTCTACTTACAAACATCCCGCATTATTTTATGCCACACACAATAATTCGGACTAATTCAGACACTGACTCAAAAGCGATACAGATTTGCAACAAAATCTGAAGATCGGGCCAGAGCTATTCAACAGAACAGCACGTAGGTACAACATATAGGCTAAATCTATCTTGAAAATTAAATAAATAGAAATAATCATAAATAATATACCTACATACATCGTTATTTATTTTATTTATTTATTTTTACAAATTTACGGATTGAAAAAGAAAAAATCCATTTTTACAAATTACAGAGACTAATAGGGTATACTTAGAACTAAGCTTACGAACTAAGCTTAATAAAAATCTAATAAAGAGAAGAAGAAGAAGAAGAAGAAGAAGCAGGTACCTAGATAGATATAAATAATAAAAAGAAACAAATATGAAATATCTGAAAGAACATATGACTATGACTATATTTCATTTCAAAATCCACACCACCTTACCCCTTTAACTAACGAACAAAATGAAATGTCCTTAATAGCTCGTAAATAAAAACAGCATAAATGCATTTTATTAGCACAAAAAACTACTGAATGAAATACAAATTATCTTGGTAACATGGAAACCTATTGAAGTGTAAAATAAAAAGGTAAACAGGAGTTAAGCCATGGGTATGCAACCCGCACCAACTAAGCAATATTCTTAGAACAGGGGATTAAGGTCTTAACTTTGAAGAAAGAAATGAAACATATCAACGGGATTAAATAGTCTCAAAATTTTTCATTTTTATTTCGCGCAGAAACGACTGGGACAAATTGGAATTTTGAAATGCTATGGTTTTGATGGTGATCCAAGATTTTGTCGCGGGATTTTGGTCTGACACTTTGTTTTGTTTCGGAGCACCACCTTGGCTGAGTTATGCATGCTGTCCAGGCATTTACCAGGGGTGACTGAACGACGAGGCTAGAAATTGTCATTCTTAGGGATTTTGTTTGCATCTGGGAAACGAGCTATTGTGACAGAATTTATCGGGAATAATTTTCTCGAGAGTGTCCACCGCATGAAAACAAATTGCTTGATGATTTTGTTTCTTAAGACGAAGATTTTGTACGGTTGTAGAAAATAAGTTATTAGACCTCTCTGCTAATCCTTTGATCCAATGCTTAACTCAGTGCAACGGTTAAAGATTGAGCTTGTATACCAGTGATTGCTGGTTCGATATTACCCTGATAACAATCACTGGAATGCAAACTAACTTTTGAACCATTACACCGACTATCAAATTCCTTACTTTGAATAACCTAAACCTTACTTTTTAATTTTAAAACAAAAAAAACTATTTATTTTGAGAATTTGAACTATGTATAATAATCATCTCTGTATCCTTTTGTCGGTTTCAGGAAAAACAGGAATCAAGATGGTGAGAGCTTAATTTTTGAGAGACTTTTTTCCGTGAACAATATCATATCGATTACACTATGGTAGAAATAAGTAACAATATTTTTAATTATTAAATTTACCTATTTGAAAAAAAAATTCTGGATTTCTAGTGTATTGAAAATTGCTTGAAATTGAAGTAAACTTACCTTAAGAGATCTATCTAGTTCCTAGATATAACTTTGGTTAACGTTAACACTAATCTAAATTATAACCAACTGTATCATATGAATCATTTGATAAATTTGATTTAATTTGGAAAAATGTGATTTTAATACTAAACAAAAATAATCAGGTACCTATTTTATCCTCCGGAATCTCCGGTCGTTAACAGACTAAATTCGGGAATTCTAATCCCTTATAGGTACACAAACGGCAAAAACTCAGCAGGACGAAAACAAATAAACTATTTAAATTAATTTATCAATCGTAATTACGTAAACAAATTAATTCCAGTTGTAACAAATTAATTGTAATCAAAAGTGCATTTTAAAACCAGTTCCCCGCAAAGTTTCGACCGTTTTTTCCTCGCGGACTTTCGTCAAAGAGCCGCGTGACGGACACCACTATGATGGAGCGGCTGGAAATGGCCGACCCCAGTCTATGCCTCCAGGATTTGGTGTCTAACGTTTCCACATCTGTGGCCAGCTCAGCTCTGGACCACCATCACCATTCTGTGACGTCACACATGCATCATGATGGCTCATCCAGTATGTTGGGTCATCACCATCATCATTTGCATCATCATGATTCACACCACCACCCTGTACCTTGTCCTCCCACGGTACTGCATCCGGAACCTTTGGAGAAGCTGAAACGAGGTAAGACGAAACAATTTATTGATTTGATACTCAATCTCGACGGTCAGGGAACAAAGAAAGAGGTAATACCAGCCCCTGGAAAGTCCGGTCCTTTTAGTAATAAAACGAAGTAAGTTCTATCAAAGTAAAACGGTCCTTTTACAAATGAAATTAATAAACGAGCTATAGAATGACGATGTGATATGAAACTAACATTTCGGGATCCCTGCTTTCCACTAGCTGTCGACTGTGTTTCTAACTTTCTACCCTTAGGTAAGTCATACAAAATTACACCCATATTTATGAACAAAATGCTGGCTCTTAAGTTCGTGCTAAGTATAGTCTCAAGGCATTTGATTGGTCAATTTTGACTTGAGACTGATCTAAGAACGATCATTCTCGTTCATAAATACGAGTGTAAGACTTTGACTGAAAGAAAGTAAATAACTCAGAGCATACTAGGCTTTTTATGTACCTCATCCCTTTCACTGACACTTCTATTTCTCTAAGCTCAGTTTTTGTCAAAACTGAGCGCACCCCGAAACAACAGCACGTGAGTCACAAACGGCAAAAACTCAGCAGGACGAAAACAAATAAACTATTTAAATTAATTTATCAATCGTAATTACGTAAACAAATTAATTCCAGTTGTAACAAATTAATTGTAATCAAAAGTGCATTTTAAAACCAGTTCCCCGCAAAGTTTCGACCGTTTTTTCCTCGCGGACTTTCGTCAAACAGCCGCGTGACGGACATCACTATGATGGAGCGGCTGGAAATGGCCGACCCCAGTCTATGCCTCCAGGATTTGGTGTCTAACGTTTCCACATCTGTGGCCAGCTCAGCTCTGGACCACCATCACCATTCTGTGACGTCACACATGCATCATGATGGCTCATCCAGTATGTTGGGTCATCACCATCATCATTTGCATCATCATGATTCACACCACCACCCTGTACCTTGTCCTCCCACGGTACTGCATCCGGAACCTTTGGAGAAGCTGAAACGAGGTAAGACGAAACAATTTATTGATTTGATGGTCCTGATACTCAATCTCGGGAGTCAGGGAACAAAGAAAGTGGTAATACCAACCCCTGGAAAGTCCGGTCCTATTAGTAACAAAACGAAGTAAGTTCTATCAAAGTAAAACGGTCCTTTTACAAAAGCAATTAATAGCAATTATTAATGTTCCCGAAAAGTACTACCTATACATGTACTTAGTGGAACATGAAAAGATTGTTGTAAAAAGAAAGTAATCAATAAATCTATTAAATCTATTAAAAATCTATAAACGAGCTATAGAATAACGATGTGATATGAAACTAACATTTCGGGATCCCTGCTTTCCACTAGTTGTCGACTGTGTTTATAACTTTCTGCCCTTAGATAAGTCATACAAAATTACTAAGACTTTGACTGGAAGAAAGTAAATAACTCAGAGCATACCAGGCTTTTTATGTACCTCATCCTTTTCACTGACACTTCTGTTTCTAGCGCACCCCGAAATAATAGCACGTGAGCCTACAATAACATCTAATGTAGTTCCCATTGATATTGTGTGAACAATATTAGCTGAACTGACCACTATTAAATTGACCACACTTCCATACTCACGTGACCACAAATAAATCACCACCACTGTATGAGAAAATAATTACTTTGTTTACTTTTTATTTTCTATTATTCTCCCTGATACAATGATTCAAATAATGCGATTCAAAGGACAATACTATATGCATGTTTATCTAATTAGATTTAACAAAGTAATTCGGAATTACCGCTACCTAATGGTCCAGTCTAAAGGTACTTTTAATCTTTAATGATGACTTAAATTTTAATAAAAAGATTAATGAAAATTATATTACATATTGAGTTTGTTAATTTTAATTTTCCCAAATCTCATAGGTCTATTACCGGGGAGGGCTAAATTAAAGTGGGCGCATTGAAACTGGATGTGATATAATATTTCGTCTGCTTTCCTCTCGATGGCATTTCGTAATGTGACATTACTGACATCTCTCACAGAACTTCTGAAACAGTCCTCCATAATTGATAATATGTATTGGTTCGTGTCAATGTTTGCTGATGTGACAAACAGTTTTCTGGACCTATAGGAAAACTTTTTCTGTGCTGTATAGGGAAAATCTCACTCTTACTTTTTATTTCGCTGTTATACCCCCAGAGTTATGTTTCACATTTTGTAACCCTTATGTTCCTAATTTATATGATTTTTTCCTCCTCGATTGAGGGGGGGAAATGGATGATTGGATTTTTAAATTGTTTTCATAGTGTCCGCTGTGTGTAATGGAGAAAACCTATTGTTGTAACCTGGATATCTTTTGACATTCTTGACAGAAAAATGAGAACATGGAAGTTGTTGCTCTCAGATCTCGGCTCAAGGGTGGTTGATAATATTGTTTTGAAGGTTGCTTCATTATAATTGTTTTGGACGAAATAAGAATAGAATAGAATATACCTTGTTTATCCTGCTCGAATGAGACTAGAAAGTCCCTTTACCCCAGCAGTCTAAACAAGGTCTCGTGTATTTTATGGGTTTAACATTTTACAATGCATAATTATTACAATAGACCTTGCTTAGGTGTCTCTCGGTGTCTCTCGAATAAACTGAAGAATAATTGCTGGCTTTTCCCGGCAACACTCGGGCTTTTTTAGGTTAATTTAAGTCGGCGTGGCGGGTAGTTTTTCGCCGAATGGAGGGTTAAACCCCCGTAACAAAAGACCTCAGGAGTTATACATCAGGAATATTAAAACTCAATCAAACTACTAGTTGTTTTGTGAACTGTAGAACTCACTCGGAAACTTTCATCCTTTGCAGTCTTTCGGTACCTAGTTGGAAGTTATTCACTTCTTTAGTCTGGTATTTTTTAAGTATTCTTCCTTATTTCATTCTAGTCTCCACTATACCTATACATGATGGTGATATTTTTACTTTATCCAATGGCAGTTTTAACAGTTTTCCACAGAAGACTTGATTATACCAAACTCTTTACTGAACAAATGACATTACTGACATCTCTCACAGAACTTCTGAAACAGTCCTCCATAATTGATAATATTGGTTCGTGTCAATGTTTGCTGATGTGACAAAGAGTTTTCTGGACCTATAGGAAAACTTTTTCTGGTGCTTTATAGGGAAAATCTCACTCTTACTTTTTATTTCCTCTGTCAAGTTGATGGCAAATTTTAGTTGACTTAATGTCTCCATGTTACCAAGTGTCTACGTAACGATTGATCATTTCCTTTTGCCCTGTTATGGCCTCAAAGAAACTTCCATCCTTTGCAGTCTTTCGGTACCTATTTGGAAGTTATTCACTTCTTTAGTCTGGTATTTTTTAAGTATTCTTCCTTATTTGATTCTAGTATCCACTATACCTATACATGATGGTGATATTTTTACTTTATCCAATGGCAGTTTTAACACTTTTCCACAGAAGACTTGATTGTACCCCAATCTCTTTAATGAAAAAATTTAATTAAGACTTTTTATTTCCTCTATCAAGTTAATGGCAAATTTTAGTTGACCTAATGTCTCCATGTTACCAAGTGCCTACGTAACGATTGACTATTAATTTCCTTTTGCCCTGTATCAAAGAAACTTTCATCCTTTGCAGTCTTTCGGTACCTAGTTGGAAGTTATTCACTTCTTTAGTCTGGTATTTTTTAAGTATTCTTCCTTATTTTATTCTAGTATCCACTATACCTATACATGATGGTGATATTTTTACTTTATCCAATGGCAGTTTTAACAGTTTTCCACAGAAGACTACTTGATTGTACCAATCTCTCTAATGAACAAATTTAAAATTAGGGCAAATAGAAAAAGAAGGTACCTAGGTTCTAAGTTTATCTCAACTAAGTTTGTACCTAAAGAATTGCTCATTTGCTGTTTTTGTTTTATTAAAACAACGTTGTGAATGCCAAGTTCTTTGGTCTGGAAAAAACAACTCAGTTTTATGCAGTGGAAAACATTTTCCGAAGGAGAACATAAAATAAAATTAATTAGACAATTAGGAATTACACTTTCCTTCTGTGTAATTATTTTCTTCTTTTTTTAAAACAAACAAAAAAAAATATAAAATAAAATAAAAAATAAATTTGGTCATTAGATGGAGCATTTTTTTTTTTAAAAAAAAAAAAAAAAAAAAAAAAAAAAAAAAAATTTGGTTTAGATGGGGCATTTTTTTTTTTTTTTTTTTTTTTAATATAGGTACCTACATATTTATTATTACTTCCCATTTCTTTATGGTTACCATCCTTAATTAAAACAATTAAGCTTTTTTATTGTCATTATCATTACGTATGTAACTACCTACCTCCTACTGCGTACGACTTCGGGGATTTGTATAGGTACCATTGCATCTTGGTCCATTTGGATTTGTAAATCTCCCTTCCAGCTAGATTTTAAGTGTCGTGAATTAAACGCACTTAATCTTTTTTTATTTAGCTTCCTCAGATCCCTATATCTAATAAAAGAAATGGGAGTATAAGAAAAATTCTACAATTGTACAGATCCGTGTAAAAATAACTACAAATTGGTGGGGATGTCAAAACCCCTTTCCTTCATAGGGTTTAAATTCGGATAACAAATTTTAATGTTTGAGGACTCTGCTAGTAGAGTATCCAGTGTTTCTCCCAAAGTAAAAAATTTATTGGTGGAGATGCCAAAATCCCCATGTGTATTAATTTGTATTGGTGGAGATGCCAAAATCCCTCTCCAACTCTCCACATTGTTAGAATCAAAATTCTAAAATCACATTTTATTTGAGGACTCTCCAATGTTTTCTTCTGAGCTACATGAAATCACGAACTTTATCTATCCAGCATCCATACTAGGTAATCCCTCTCCAACTCTCCACATTGTTAGAATCAAAATTCTAAAATCACATTTTATTTGAGGACTCTCCAATGTTTTCTTCTGAGCTACCTACATGAAATCACGAGCTTTATCTATCCAGCATCCATACTGTCTCCCCCTCTTATTTTACCACGATCATAAATTTGTGTTCATGTTGCTCTGTTTGTGCTGTTTACCTAACAGAACAAAAAGCTCCAACTCCCATATGGGGACATGAAAAATACAAAGAAGTGAATGACTAACAAATTATACTTTTTTACTATCCGAACGAAACAAAGTTAACTTAGGAGTGAGGTTTGCAAAAGTTAATGGGGAGGAGGAGGCGACCTCCTAGGGCGGCTCTTGTTGAAATGAAGTCTTCAGAATCAAGCCTTTTGTAGAAGGTCCTTTGATTTTTTTTCTTTTTTTTTAGAATGACTAACAAATTATACTTTTTTACTATCCGAACGAAACAAAGTTAACTTAGGAGTGAGGTTTGCAAAAGTTAATGGGGAGGAGGCGACCTCCTAGGGCGGCTCTTGTTGGAATGAAGTCTTCAGAATCAAGCCTTTTGTAAAAGGTCCTTTGATTTTTTTATTATTTTTTTTTATAAGAGGTTTGACAGAGAGAACTCTAACTGCTATGGTCTTATCGTCCCGAAATCAAGAGAGAAGGAATTTTTTTAAAGAGGTTTAACAGAGGGAACTGTAACTGCTATGGTCTTATCGTCCCGAAATCGAAGAGAGAAGGAAGAGAGGGATAGGAGAAAGCCAGCCGTTCCGAGAACGAACATTATCCCATCAGGATAAAATCCGCCCCGGGCGGGAATCGAACCATTTTAAAGAGGTTTGACAGAGGGAACTGTAACTGCTATGGTCTTATCGTCCCGAAATCGAAGAGAGAAGGAAGCCAGGTGGAAGAAAGTTGACAGAGGGAACTGTAACTGCTATGGTCTTATCGTCCCGAAATCGAAGAGAGAAGGAAGACAGGATAGGAGAAAGCGATTATCGTCCCGAAATCGAAGAGAGAAGGAAGACAGGATAGGAGAAAGCCTGCCGACAGAGGGAACTGTAACTGCTATGGTCTTATCGTCCCGAAATCGAAGAGAGAAGGAAGACAGGATAGGAACACAGAGGGAACTGTAACTGCTATGGTCTTATCGTCCCGAAATCGAAGAGAGAAGGAAGACAGGATAGGAGAAAGCCAGGGGGAACTGTAACTGCTATGGTCTTATCGTCCCGAAATCGAAGAGAGAAGGAAGACAGGATAGGAGAAAGCCAGCCGTTCCGGTCTTATCGTCCCGAAATCGAAGAGAGAAGGAAGACAGGATAGGAGAAAGCCAGCCGTTTCGAGAACGAACATTATCCCATCAGGATAAAATCCGTCCCGGGCGGGAATCGAACCCGCGGCCTAGCGCTTACAAGGCAGACGCGCCACCCGAACATTATCCCATCAGGATAAAATCCGCCCCGGGCGGGAATCGAACCCGCGGCCTAGCGCTTACAAGGCAGACGCAGATTATCCCATCAGGATAAAATCCGCCCCGGGCGGGAATCGAACCCGCGGCCTAGCGCTTACAAGGCAGACGCATTACCCACTAAGCTAACTAGGCTGCCCTTTTTTTTGTATTAAATTGAGTTCAGTAATCAATACAGATTCGTTTTGACCCATCTTTTGGTTCTTTGTCCCAACACCTAATCCTCAGAGTGGGCTTTTTGTGTATGACAATCAGCACAAATGATGTCGTTTCTAGATTATACTGGGCTCTACTTTTTATGACTCTACTTGCACACAGAGGAGCCGAGAAAAGAGAAAAATAGTATACAAATTAATTCATTAATCCAAATTGACAGTTCGGAAAAATATTTTTACACCCCCAACGCTGTTATACCCCCAGAGTTATGTTTCACATTTTGTAACCCTATGTTCCTAATTTATATGATTTTTTTCCTCCTCGATTGAGGGGGGAAATGGATGATTGGATTTTTAAATTGTTTTCATAGTGTCCGCTGTGTGTAATGGAGAAAACCTCTTGTTGTAACCTACAATAACATCTAATGTAGTTCCCATTGATATTGTGTGAACAATATTAGCTGAACTGACCACTATTAAATTGACCACACTTCCATACTCACGTGACCACAAATAAATCACCACCACTGTATGAGAAAATAATTACTTTGTTTACTTTTTATTTTCTATTATTCTCCCTGATACAATGATTCAAATAATGCGATTCAAAGGACAATACTATATGCATATGCAAACACTCTGTCCTCCACCCTTGCTTGAAATGGAAATGCTAAATCAGCTAATAAAAATGGGACAATGGTTCGTGCTAGAAAAGCGATCAATCTTCAATTTTCAATGTTTTTAATTCGTCTTCAACCCTTTTTTTCTGTTTGACCAGTCCGTTGTGTGGTTAGCCTTTGTCAGGATCAGTTGACCAGTGTTATAACGGTTAGGTTCCTTATCGTTTAGTGTTTCCTGTTGAGCATTTTATCTGCTCTTACTTCAATGACCAGATTTTCCCCCAAGGTGGTATGCTCATAGCGATTTCAAGTAAATCTTTATTTCTGGTGATTTAGGTACCTACTGTTGTAATAGTGTGCTTTCCTAATATTATAAATAATACGAGCACCTGTAACAATATTGTCACTCCGAACCAAAGGGGTTGGGTTAGGACTGTTACGAGGTAGGTACCATTAAAACTTTAGTACCTATACATACATAGGTAAGTAGGTATATCTCTAGAAAGTATTGTAGGGATTTTTCAGATTTTTTGGTCGAAATAACGAATAACTGTACTATGTTAGAAAGAGCCACAGATAAGATGCAATGAAAAGCATGCAATAGTCTGTTTTTAATGCTGATATAGGTACCTATATGTATTAGGAAGGAAAGAAATCTATATTTTATATAGATAACTCTCTACAATTTTCTTGTAGGTAATTACCTAGGTGGATAAAAAGTAAAGTTAATAAATACCTACAAAGAGAGAATGGTTGAGTTCCTACCTGTATCTACCAGCAGAGTAGGAATCATTTCGTGTTCGTCCAATGAATAAATTGGGCACTAAATAAATGCACTGTCCAAGTGTCCAAAGAATGATAGGCTCTATAAAGAAAGGGAATTACGGCTTCTTCTCTTGTGAAATGTCACTATTATGGTGAAGATACTGAAGGTAGTGCAGTACCAGATTTATTTGACTTCTGTAATGATCTCCGGAGAGGGCGGACTTAAAAGAGTGGGGGTTTTCTGAACGTTGATTAAAATGTAGGTAAATGTGAATTTTTCTGAATGGTAAATACAATGTAGGTACCTAAATGTGAATCATTTCTGAATGGTTATTATAAGAAGCATTGCCTTCAGACTTTTTGTCACCTGCGAAACGTAGCTCATTACTTGCTTTCTGTTTATACGTACTTTATCAACTTTGGTAATCCTGACATCTCCACTAATTTCACATAAATCACTTTCGAAAAGTTTTATTCATTCAAAAGCCTACATAGGTATTTTTACTATGAATTATTATAAGTATTTAAATGTTTGTTTTTCAAAGTGTCATGAATCAGTGGGTAAATATAAATAATTATTACCTAGATATACATACCTACTTTGCGTTTAGTAACAAATATTGCTTAACCTTTTACACCTTTATTTTTCAACTATGTACCTACTCTGTGTACCAAAGTACCTACTTCGCAAATGACAAATTATTTTGTCGCAATTTTCATTTTACCTTCAATTCATTAACGAAAAATCCGTTTGCTTTTGATTTCAGTATGGGCAGAATCAGGCGATTTCCGAGAAAACTCCCCCCATGTGATGTCGGGCTTAGATCATTCACAACTATCATCCTTTACCAATAGGAATTCAACTAGATCAAAGGATAGGAAAGGTACGTGGGAATTTAACTAAATAATTTATGTCATAGGATCATAGCTCATAGGTATAAAGGTGGGCCCAAACATGGTCGACCGGCTGTCGATCGGGGAGGGCAATCTACGTTGTCGAGGCAGTGTAGACGTGTCAGTCGAAATCGATCGACGTCTATCGATGGCAACTGTGTGTGAACACACCTTGAGAGTAATAAAGGTAACTACTTCTAAAGAATAGTAATTTTTTAGAGGTTTAAAGTTAAAAATTACTGCTTCTGAGGTCTTTAGTGATAGGGATTTTACCCTGGATTAGTCGACATTAACCTGACCAGTCTGAGCAGGTTTGGAAAAGCAGCACGCAATAGCCGCTGGATAGAAGAGATCCTTATCTTGGCATTGTATCCATATGGATACATCCAAATTGCAACACTTTAATGTCATCTGCAGACAAACTTCGTCCATATTTTTAGAAATGACAAAAAGGAACCTCTGGTGAACTGTCTGAGGAACAACTCTGTATAAGTTTGAACTGTGACCCGGCGTTCTGTTATCAGTTCTTATCAGTGTAAAACATCGTGTTTAACATTTCGTTTTGGGTTGTGTGTTATTTGCTAACCGTGCTCTCTCAATGGAGTCAATGGTTACATGCGTCAGAGATTGACTGGGGAAAAAAAAAGGCATTAAATATCTATTTTTGGGGCCTTCTGAGTCTAAAATAGACAATCACCCATCTCCAAAGTAAATAAGGGAAACAAAGAACATAAATGTATTCAACATGTGTGTGTCCCGTCATCCCATGTAAAAACTAAGTTCAAAGCCAACACCGATAAAAACCTGATTACCATTTAAATAGGAAAACGCATTCGTCACAAACAATAATAATTATTATCATAGCAAGGAAAATTATGTTGGGACAATAAAAACAGAAACTTTTCAGTGTTTCCAACACAGAGGAAATTTTTGATAACCCTGATGCAGAAAACGGTCCCTTCTTTCATAGACCTCCTCGGTATCAGCTGTTTCATCGATAGAAAGCTAAAATAGACAATCACCCATCTCCAAAGTAAATAAGGGAAACAAAGAACATAAATGTATTCAACATGTGTGTGTCCCGTCATCCCATATCCCATGTAAAAACTAAGTTCAAAGCCAACACCGATAAAAACCTGATTACCATTTAAATAGAAAAACGCATTCGTCACAAACAATAATAATTATTATCATAGCAAGGAAAATTATGTTGGGACAATAAAAACAGAAACTTTTCAGTGTTTCCAACACAGAGGAGCCGAGAAAAGAGAAAAATCGTATACAAATTAATTCATTAATCCAAATTGACAGTTCGGAAAAATATTTTTACACCCCTAACGCTGCTATACCCCCAGAGTTATGTTTCACATTTTGTAACCCTATGTTCCTAATTTATATGATCGCTGTTATACCCCCAGAGTTATGTTTCACATTTTGTAACCCTTATGTTCCTAATTTATATGATTTTTTCCTCCTCGATTGAGGGGGGAAATGGATGATTGGATTTTTAAATTGTTTTCATAGTGTCCGCTGTGTGTAATGGAGAAAACCTCTTGTTGTAACCTGGATATCTTTTGTCCTCCTCGATTGAGGGGGGAAATGGATGATTGGATTTTTAAATTGTTTTCATAGTGTCCGCTGTGTGTAATGGAGAAAACCTCTTGTAATCTGGATATCTTTTCACATTCTTGACAGAAAAATGAGAACTTGGAAGTTGTTGCTCTCAGATCTCGGCTCAAGGGTGGTTGATAATTGTTTTGAAGGTTGCTTCATTATAATTGTTTTGGACGAAATAAGGTGTCTCTCGAATAAACTGAAGAATAATTGCTGGCTTTTCCCGGCAACACTCGGGCTTTTTTAGGTTAATTTGAGTCGGCGTGGCCGGTAGTTTGTCGCCGAATGGAGGGTTAAACCCCCGTAACTAAAAACCTTAGGAGTTATACATCAGGAATATTAAAACTCAATCAAACTACTAGTTGTTTCGTGAACTGTAGAACTCACTCGGAAAAAAAAAAAACTTTTTGGGGTCCCCAGAGGACCGATCGGGGCCCAAAATATAATGAGCAAATTGCCTTCATGCGTTGTTTCCGTCCTTCCAAGTTCCAGTAAACACAAAGTCATAGTTAAGCAGAACTTGTAAATAGGTCTATGTATATATTTAATAACAGTTGTAGATAGGTCTATGTATATTTAATAACAGTTGTAGATAGGTTTATGTACATATTTACACCAGTTGTAGCTAATTGCTGTAAATTATCGAAACCACTCTCCTCTGATATCTGTGAAACATCTTGTCGTATTTTGCTTGAGTTTTGTGTATTTGATTAGGTCACACTGGAGTGTGAAATATTTACTCAGTGATAGGGAATGTTAGGTAATTTATGACTTTATTGTTAGTCAGGAGAGTAATAAACTTGACTGATATCAAATTGCGCCGATGATCCACCAACATCATGAGGTGATATTTCGTGTGTTCGAAGCCAAAGGTTGTTCAGATTTTTCTAATGGGAATTCGGTTGTGTTAAGCACAAATCCTTGTCACAAATCTCGTTACTCGTTGTTCCACAACACACGTACTACAAATTAATTACCTACTTGAGTTGAGCTCGAACCACCAACCTCCTGACACAAGGTCCACGGTGTACACTACTGAAATTAGATGAGGATTTTTTCTAATGAGATTTCTCTATTCTTCTCTACGCTGAACGAGTAGTGTAGTTGTCCTACAATATTATGGGAAAACTTACACAGTGTACATCAGACTTTTTCAAACATATTGGTGTACATTAGAACCGGTGCACATAGAAACATACTGAAGTACATAGAAAAATACTAGTGTACATAGAAACAGACACCGTGTAATAGAACTGACCGGGGAGGGCTAAATTAAAGTGGGCGCATTGAAACTGGATGTGATATAATATTTCGTCTGCTTTCCTCTCGATGGCATTTCATAATGTTACATTAATACTGACATCTCTCACAGAACTTCTGAAACAGTCCTCCATAATTGATAATATGTATTGGTTCGTGTCAATGTTTGCTGATGTGACAAACAGTTTTCTGGACCTATAGGAAAACTTTTTCTGTGCTGTATAGGGAAAATCTCACTCTTACTTTTTATTTCCTCTATCAAGTTAATGGCAAATTTTAGTTGACCTAATGTCTCCATGTTACCAAGTGCCTACGTAACGATTGACTATTTCCTTTTGCCCTGTTATGGCCGAGTAATAAACTTGACTGATATCAAATTGCGCCGATGAACCATCATCATCATGAGGTGATATGTCGTGTGTTCGAAGCCAAAAAGGTTGTTCAGATTTTTCTAATGGGAATATTCAGTTGTGTTAAGCATAAATCCTTGTCACAAATCTCGTTCCTCGTTGTTCCACAACACACGTACTACAAATTAATTACTTGAGTTGAGCTCGAACCACCAACCTCCTGACCCAAGGTCCACCGTGTACCTACACTACTGAAATTAGATGAGGATTTTTTCTAATGAGATTTCTCTATTCTTCTCTACCAGTCTTTTATTCTAATTCTCTACATTATGAATTTATTGATAGTTCACTACTTCTGCTATCATCTGTATATTTCTCTTTATTAATGAAGTCGGTCGAATCGGCGCAATTCGAACATCATCATAAACTTATCAGTGCAGCACAATTCCATGCTCTGTCATCATTAGGATCATCAAAAGAGGAAACAAATAGAGTGTGTACGAATCTAAAAAATTACTCAACAAGTACCCAACAGTGCTTAATTGGTCGGGTTTAAGTTCTATAATAATCAACCATGTGATGGTCAATGAGGAACTTTGGGTGGAATTTGGGCTCCAAAATGTTGATTTTGGGTTAAATAATAAGTCACTGGGTTTATTGCATATCTTCTTCTGTGATTCCTTTGCATTAAGTATTATTAATACATAATTTCTTCTTTGGGTTCCCTAGTGCCACTGTTCTTATTCCAGTCACCCAGTTTGAGCCTTCTAGCATTATTAGATTCCTGCTGACGTCTGTGGTACCTACTGGGTTCAAATCCCTACAGGGCCAGAAAATTTCTGGCCAAACTTTTCCGTTCCGGGATAGGCATGGGTGTCAAATAATGTGCCTTGATGTAATGGAAAGCGGTCCAAAAAGAATTCTAGATAGCTAGTTATATATTTACAAGACTCACAAACCCTTCTCAATCTCAACTATTATAACAATAATAATTACGACATAATTACAAATAGTCCCTCCCTCTTTCACTACTGAAAATTTCGAGACACAAGCTCAGCTTTCCTCCCTTTCTCTCTCCCATCCTGCCATATTTCCACTCTCTCCCCCTCCCGAATTCCATATTTAGGGGAACAAGCTGGGCCCGTCCCTCCGGGAATTTTTTACCCCGTAGGTAGTTTATTCGATCGTGGTTAAAGAAAATCAGTACCTATGTTCCTACCTAATTTGTTTATTATTCAGTTTATTATTATTGATTTGATTTTTGAATTTACTTTCATGTAATGATTTAAAATCAAGACTAGGAAGGACGGACTAAAAACGAGAGTTTTCGTGGGAGATGAAGTTAGTGAGAGGAAGAGTTGAAGTGGAGAATAGAGGGGGAGAATTGACAGTGAGGGGAATTCAGAGGGAAATTTTCAGGGTGAAGGAATATTTTTTTTTTTTTTATAGGTACCTATATTTATTATTACTTCCCATTTCTTTATGGTTACCATCCTTAATTAAAACAATTAAGGTTTTTTATGGTCATTACCATTACGTATGTAACTACCTACCTCCTACTGCGTACGACTTCGGGGATTTGTATAGGTACCATTGCATCTTGGATCTTGGTCCATTTGGATTTGTAAATCTCCCTGCCAGCTACATTTTAAGTGTCGTGAATTAGACGCACTTAATCTTTTTTTATTTAGCTTCCTCAGATCCCTATCTAATAAAAGAAATGGGAGTATAAGAAAAATTCTACAATATTGTAGAGATCCGTGTAAGAATAACTACAAATTGGTGGGGATGTCAAAACCCCTCTCCTTCATAGGGTTTAAATTCGGATAACAAATTTTAATGTTTGAGAACTCTGTTAGTAGAGTATCCAGTGTTTCTCCCAAAGTAAAAAAAAATACAAATAGGAGAGGAAGATAAATTACAATTTTGTAACCACGTCAGGAGATGCGACATTATTCAGCATCTCGAACGTGACTTTTACTCAAGAAAACAAGAAATTGTAAAACAAGAAATTATAAAATGAAAAATACTGTCAACTCTGAAATCTTGGAGATACGCCCAACAGTGTTCCTGAAGTCTATAAAAATTTCGACAAAAATCACACGAGAAAAATCAAAAAATAAATAATAATAATAAAAACACTGTTAGGTAATATGGGTACGTAATAGTTAAGTCTGAGAAATAAAACTTGGTAATTTGATGGGTTTTTGCTTTTTCGGGAGGGAATATTTGTTGTAAAAATAGAGCTGTATTTTCACACGCAACGACTCATGTAGAATAATGTAGGTAGATACCCTATTTGTTGTGTAAATAAATAGACTGGAAATTATATTAAGGAGGTAAAAATTAAAATACCTACTAAAACAGGTATTAAAATGACCAGATTTTCCAGAAGGCGTTAAATTACTATCTCGATATTTACCTCTTTAGGTAATTGGGATTAGAATTGAATTGTTCCTGATAAAGAAGACAAAAAAAATGATTTTTGTAGACGGTACCTACCTACAGAAATTCCAACAAAACGAAAATGGCGTTCAGAAATTTTGATCCAAATAACGCCCGACATTCCTTAAAATCCTTAAATAATCATCATCAGTTGTTCTCTAAATAAATAAAAATTTCATCTAACTCAATAAATTATGAAAAAAAGTCCCCCCAACAGGTGTGGGGGTACTATGTATAATAATCATCTCTGTATCCTTTTGTCGGTTTCAGGAAAAACAGGAATCAAGATGGTGAGAGCTTAATTTTTGAGAGACTCTTTTCCGTGAACAATATCATATCTATTACACTATGGTAGAAATAAGCAACAATATTTTCAATTATTAAATTTACCTATTTGAAAAAAAATTCTGGATTTCTAGTCTATTGAAAACTGCTTGAAATTGAAGTAAACTTACCTAAGAGATCTATCTAGTTCCTAGATATAACTTTGGTTAACGTTAACACTAATCTAAATTATAACCAACTGTATCATATGAATCATGTCCCTAGAGCCTAAATCCAAAGTTTCAGCCATTGGTCCGTGTGTGTGTGTCTGTCTGTCTGTAAACAAACAATATCTCGAGAACTGGTTAGGATCGGTGCAACGGTTGGCGGCATTTTACCGCTTTTTGGCGGTTTTCGGTGTAATTTAACAATATCTCGGGAACGGCAAAAGCTAAAGACTTGAAATTTGGTATGTAGTTCACAAATGTGACAAGGATGCAACACAAAACGTTTGGTTAAAATAGGTGCTGCGATTGGTGGTATTTTGACCGCTTTTTGGCGGTTTTCTACCGTCTTTTGGCGGTTTTCAGCTATATCGACTAAACGGTTGAGCTAAAGACTTGAAATTTGGTATGTAGTTCACAAATGTGACAAGGATGCAACACAAAACGTTTGGTTGAAATAGGTGCTGCGGTTGGTGGTATTTTGACCGCTTTTTGGCGGTTTTCTACCGTTTTTTTGGCGGTTCTCAGCTATATCGACTAACTGTATCATATGAATCATTTGATAAATTTGATTTAATTTGGAAAAATGTGATTTTAATACTAAACAAAAATAATCAGGTACCTATTTTATCCTCCGGAATCTCCGGTCGTTAACAGACTAAATTCGGGAATTCTAATCCCTTATAGGTACACAAACGGCAAGTTAGGGTAAAAGAACACTCAAATAAGCATCATTCAATAGGATAAGGAAAGTCGTGTGATGTTCACACCAGATTTTTTTTTTTCTCCTCCTCTTCTCTAACCCTTTTTACAACTTTTTCTCTTTGTTTCTCCTTTTTTGTCCGAGAGTTGTCCTCCTTCTTTTTTTGATTTATTCGATAATAATTGCTGTTATGGATTACACAAATAGCAAATCAATTCATTAACGAAAAATCCGTTTGCTTTTGATTTCAGTATGGGCAGAATCAGGCGATTTCCGAGAAAACTCCCCCCATGTGATGTCGGGCTTAGATCATTCACAACTATCATCCTTTACCAATAGGAATTCAACTAGATCAAAGGATAGGAAAGGTACGTGGGAATTTAACTAAATAATTTATGTCATAGGATCATAGCTCATAGGTATAAAGGTGGGCCCAAACATGGTCGACCGGCTGTCGATCGGGGAGGGCAATCTACGTTGTCGAGGCAGTGTAGACGTGTCAGTCGAAATCGATCGACGTCTATCGATGGCAACTGTGTGTGAACACACCTTGAGAGTAATAAAGGTAACTACTTCTAAAGAATAGTAATTTTTTAGAGGTTTAAAGTTAAAAATTACTGCTTCTGAGGTCTTTAGTGATAGGGATTTTACCCTGGATTAGTCGACATTAACCTGACCAGTCTGAGCAGGTTTGGAAAAGCAGCACGCAATAGCCGCTGGATAGAAGAGATCCTTATCTTGGCATTGTATCCATATGGATACATCCAAATTGCAACACTTTAATGTCATCTGCAGACAAACTTCGTCCATATTTTTAGAAATGACAAAAAGGAACCTCTGGTGAACTGTCTGAGGAACAACTCTGTATAAGTCTGAATCCCGTGATGTTCACACAAATTACTCTAGACTCACATGAAGAATTACGTCAAAAAAGGACGAAAAAAATCTCTGCCAAGATAAGGGTTTTAAACATTAAAAATGGTTGCTACTTGCACGATTTCAATAATTCTAGTAACACTCGTATGTAAATAGAGCTAGGAAATACCATCGTGTTGTTATCTGGCATAGTTTCCATTCCTCAGGACCAAATTGAGTTGACTCACCTGATTCCAAAGCGAGCTACAGATAAAACGGTCCAATATTTGCCTTGTCTGACAAGATTGAGTGATCTGTTCTAAGAACCTAGTATCTTGTGGAGGCGCATAGTTTAGTCTTGTTAGTAAACACTATGTTCTCTTTATCGAATGGTATTCCGGTACAAGACATTAGTATTTGACTATCTTGTGTTGAAAACAGGGGATATGCTAACCTGTAGGTTTGTTATAATATGTGATTTATTATAATAGTAGGTAGATATATCTGAAAATAATCATAGGTACTAGTTTTTGGTGTTGCTTCCCTTCTGACAGAAATGTAGGAACTTCTAATAAGAAGAATTGGTAGATACCTACTAATATAAATATGTACCTACATATATCGAACAAATCAAATTTAGCAACTTTATGTAGGTATATAATAAATTATACTTAGGGTAGATTTCAACAGTACTTTTTTAGCTCTTGGAAGGCCTGTTAAGCTAACAGTCTGTAAGTTACATTTGATTTGTACCTACAGGTTTAAGAGGGCTGTTGAAGGGTGGTTGATAATATTGTTTTGAAGGTTGCTTCATTATAATTGTTTTGGACGAAATAAGAATAGAATAGAATATACCTTGTTTATCCTGCTCGAATGAGACTAGAAAGTCCCTTTACCCCAGCAGTCTAAACAAGGTCTCGTGTATTTTATGGGTTTAACATTTTACAATGCATAATTATTACAATAGACCTTGCTTAGGTGTCTCTCGGTGTCTCTCGAATAAACTGAAG
The DNA here is from genome assembly GCF_000475195.1 of Diaphorina citri. Classification (NCBI taxonomy): domain Eukaryota; kingdom Metazoa; phylum Arthropoda; class Insecta; order Hemiptera; family Psyllidae; genus Diaphorina; species Diaphorina citri. The sequence goes on along the minus strand of NW_007378360.1, from coordinate 118,801 downwards.
AATAATTGCTGGCTTTTCCCGGCAACACTCGGGCTTTTTTAGGTTAATTTAAGTCGGCGTGGCGGGTAGTTTTTCGCCGAATGGAGGGTTAAACCCCCGTAACAAAAGACCTCAGGAGTTATACATCAGGAATATTAAAACTCAATCAAACTACTAGTTGTTTTGTGAACTGTAGAACTCACTCGGAAAAAAAAACTTTTTGGGGTCCCCAGAGGACCGATCGGGGCCCAAAATATAATGAGCAAATTGCCTTCATGCGTTGTTTTCGTCCTTCCAAGTTCCAGTAAACACAAAGTCATAGTTAAGCAGAACTTGTAAATAGGTCTATGTACATATTTAATAACAGTTGTAGATAGGTTTATGTACATATTTACACCAGTTGTAGTTAATTGCTGTAAATTATCGAAACCACTCTCCTCTGATATCTGTGAAACATCTTGTCGTATTTTGCTTGAGTTTTGTGTATTTGATTAGGTCACACTGGAGTGTGAAATATTTACTCAGTGATAGGGAATGTTAGGTAATTTATGACTTTATTGTTAGTCAGGAGAGTAATAAACTTGACTGATATCAAATTGCGCCGATGAACCACCAACATCATGAGGTGATATGTCGTGTGGTCGAAGCCAAAGGTAGTTCAGATTTTTCTAATGGGAATTCAGTTGTGTTAAGCATAAATCCTTCTCACAAATCTCGTTCCTCGTTGTTCCACAACACACGTACCTACTACAAATTAATTACTTGAGTTGAGCTCGAACCACCAACCTCCTGACCCAAGGTTCACCGTGTACACTACTGAAATTAGATGAGGATTTTTTCTAATGAGATTTCTCTATTCTTCTTTACCAGTCTTTTATTCTAATTCTCTACATTATGAATTTATTGATAGTTCACTACTTCTGCTATCATCTGTATATTTCTCTTTATGAAATCGGTCAAATCGGCGCAATTCGAACATCATCATAAACTTATCAGTGCAGCACAATTCCATGCTCTGTCATCATTAGGATCATCAAAAGAGGAAGTAAACAGAGTGTGTACGAATCTAAAAAACTACTCAACAAGTACCCAATAGTGCTTGATTGGTTGGGTTTAAGTTCTATAATAATCAAATAATCATCAAATCATCACCCATGAACCATGTGATGGTCAATGAGGAACTTTGGGGGAAATTTGGGCTCCAAAATGTTGATTTTGGATTAAATAAAAAGTCACTGGGTTTATTGCATATCTTCTTTTGTGATTCCTTTGCATATCTATTAAGTATCTATTAAGTAGGTATTAATACATAATTTCTTCTTTGGGTTCCCCAGTGCCACTGTTATTCCAGTCACCCGGTTTGAACCTTGTAGCATTATTGGGTTCAAATCCCGACAGGACCAGAAATTTTCTGGCCAAATTTTTCCGTTCCGGGATAAGCATGGGTGTCAAAGAATGTGCCTTGATGTAATGGAAAGCGGTCCAAAAAGAATTCTAGATAGGTAGTTACATATTTACAAGATCTCACAAACCCTTCTCAACTATTATAACAATAATAATTACGACATAATTACAAATAGGAGAGAGGAAGATAAATTACAATTTTGTAACCACGTCAGGAGATGCGACATTATTCAGCATCTCGAACGTGACTTTTACTCGAGAAAACAAGAAATTGTAAAACAAGAAATTATAAAACGAAAAATACTGTCAACTCTCAAATCTTGGAGATACGCCCAACAGTGTTCCTAAAGTCTATAAAAAATTCGACAGAAATCACACGAGAAAAATGGAAAAATAAATACCCAACAATAAAAACACTGTTAGGTAATATGGATACGTAATAGTCAAGTCTGAGAAATAAAATTTGGTAATTTGATGGGTTTTTGCTTTTGCTTTTTCGGGAGGGAATATTTTTTGTTGTAAAAATAGAGCTGTATTTTCACAAGCAACGACTCATGTAGATACGTAGATACCCTATTTGTTGTGTAAATAAATAGACTGCAAATCATATTAGGTAAGGAGGTAAAAATTAAAATACTAAAATAGATACTAAAGATCAGAATGACCACATTTTCCAGAAGGCGTTAAATTACTATCTCGATATTTATACCTACCTAATTTGTTTAATATTCAGTTTATTATTATTGATTTGATTTTTGATTTTACTTTCATGTAATGATTTAAATCAAGACTAGAGCCCGTTCACCCTTTATTCCCAATATAATGTTCAAGTCACCCATCCATTTATTGGCCTTGCTCGGCGTAGCTTAACATAGATGACTCTAAAACCGGTCTTGAACTATCGACTGAAGTGTTATCTAAAACTTTCTCGCTTTGAGTTCATAGGTCGTCGCGGGTGCGACAAATTTCGAGATCAGAGCTCATTTGTGTGAGAAAATGTGAAAAAAATCCCCCCAAAACCAGTTTTTTTGGTTTTTTCGCTTTATGGTTTTCTGGACAAAATTTGCACCACCACTTTCGTGTTCCTGGTAAAAAGACCTTTAATTTGATATATAGGTCGACCAGGTTTGGGACATGTCAGGGAGAGCGTAGCGCGACCGTGTGTGTGGTGGGTGTGTGAGATGGGTGTGTGTGTGTGGTGTGATGAGTGTGTGTGTGGTGTGATGGGTGTGTGTGGTGTGTGATGTGTGTGGCGTGTGTGTGTGTGGTGTGATGAATGTGTGGTGTGTGTGTGGTGGTCCCGTACAAAGGACAGGTCAACCACTAGTTATTACTATTGTAATTTAATAAAGGAAGGACGGACTAAAAACGAGAGTTTTCGTGGGAGATGAAGTTAGTGAGAGGAAGAGTTGAAGTGGAGAATCGAGGGGGAGAATTGACAGTGAGGGGAATTCAGAGGGAAATTTTCAGGGTGAAGGAATTAGGGGGAAGAGTTCACAGGGGGAAAGTTAAGGGTGGAGGAATTGGGGGTGGGGAAAATGAAGATGATGGCGGAATGTTAGAGAGATAACATAGGGTGTTGCTAAGGCTGGTGGCAGTGGAGGTGGTGAAACTGAGGGGACTTTTACCTTCGAGTTTGGAGTTCATCGGAAAGTGTATGAAGATGATGGCGGAATGTTAGAGAGATAACATAGGGTGTTGCTAAGGCTGGTGGCAGTGGAGGTGGTGAAACTGAGGGGACTTTTTACCTTCGAGTTTGGAGTTCATCGGAGGTGCAGATTTTTACTTTCTGTAATGAGAAATGAGAAAATATTGTAATCGGTCCGAATTTTCAAATTTGGTTGGAATATTCGGTTTAGGGTCCCCTGAGTTCTTTTTTTCTCTCTGACAGTGTGTGAACACTGTGTGAAAGATTTTACTTGGAATAAGGACGAACTTCTTTTTGTTAATAACTTCTAGAGATCGTCATACCTTTTGTGTAAGAAGAAGAACGAGATGAAAGAAAAGAGAAAGGAGAAGAAGATACTCGTATAAGAAGCGGAAAAGGGTGAAGAAAATAACAAATGGAGACCATCACGAAGACGCGAATAATTATAAGAAGAAGACGAAGACGAAGAAGAAGAAGAAGAAGAAGAAGACGAAGAAGAAGAAGAAGAAGAAAGGAGAGGAGAGAGGGTTAAAATAAAAGATGGCAGTAAGAGTTGCTTTAGAAAATACACACACACAAAACAAGAAAAGGGGAATCGAGAGAAAGACGGAAGATGGGAGAAAGAGCAGGGGAGGAAATATGAGGGAAAATAAATGAAATGAACCCGAAAACAAAAGAGCTGTACCAACAAGGATGAGACTGGTGCAGGCCTGGTTTTAATGAAGCTAAACCAGGCTGCAGGCTTTTTATGAAAAAAAAAATAAAAAATAAAAATACTAATAATAATAAAAAAAATCTTAGCTCATTAGACTCATTATCTATTTTGATCTGATGAAGACCAAAGTTATCCACAAATCATCCACAAATTATTTGACAGAGAACAATTTGAATCAAGATTGGTCTGGACCGTCGGTATTAAATCAATGATAATTTATTATGTGGTCATTTTCATGAGTTCTCACACCATGTACTAATTAGGCTATACCTACCTTTGATTGTCTAGTTGGTAGGTACCTTAAGATTAAGTGGATTATTTTCATCATAGTATTAGGCGGATCAATCATCAACAGGGGGCCGTAACCTAAAACAGCTAGAAGAGAACCTCTATAACTCTCTAGCAATGCTAAAAATACAAGTAGGTAGTATAGATATTTATGTATCTTGATCTTGATATTTATGTATCTTGACCTTGATCTTTGATAATATCTAAATACCGAGGTATTACCTACCTACTTACCTACAAATGGCTCATCCTAAGCCCTAACCTAAGTCTAACTTCCTCCCGGATTTGCTCAACACAACTCAAGTAGGTAAACAAATTAGAATCGAGTTAAGAGAACCTAAGTAAATAATACCATTTATTGAAACTAAGCGTGCGTCTCCCATTTACTAATGGAGGGATGAGAAACGTGTATTTAAGGAGAAAAAACTGAGGAGAAAGGGAAAGAATTGAGAAAGGGGAAAAGGGAGAAAGGGAAAAAGAGTGGATAAGAAGGAAAAGTTAATGGTGCTTGATACCAACTAAGACAAATAGAGGGAGGGAAATTTTTTGAGATGGTCTGGGAGTTGGGAAGATATAAGGATGATTTATTCCCTCGCTCCAGAAAGTTTTGAAGCTCTGGGAAGAGCTTTTTGCTGTGGAGGAACTCGGTCGATTTATTGACAATGCTGGAACGGGGTTTTGTTTTTCTTTTCGGTGCAGAATTGGCTATGTGTGTACCTAACTTGTTCTTCTTCCTCGCAATCCTCGCTTTTTCCTGTGTTCAGACGAGGTTCGTCTTTTCGGTGCAGAATTGGCTATGTGTGTACCTAACTTGTTCTTCTTCCTCGCAATCCTCGCTTTTTCCTGTGTTCAGACGAGGTTCAGTGTCTTTCGTCAACTTCTCAATCAGCTCTGGGGTGATTTTTTTGACATTTGATTTTGGCTCCAAAAAGTTGACTCGTAAAATTATTTGGGAATAAAAAAAAAAAAAATCGAATTGTAATAATAATTGATCTGTTAAGCACAAGTGCCTGTCACAAATGTCGTTCCCCGATTATTACACTTCACTTAATTTATTTTGTCATGACTTGGAAACGAACCACAAACATCTCTCTCTCTCTCTCTCTCTCTCTCTCTTTCTATTTGTAGGCAGGTACATAATAATATATGTTATACCAACATGATGTTTTCTATCTCTATAGATTAGAACTTACATATTACATATGTACCTCGGTATCAAAGCGAGCTACAGATAAAACGGTCCAATATTTGCCTTGTCTGACAAGATTGAGTGATCTGTTCTAAGAACCTAGTATCTTGTGGAGACGCATAGTTTAGTCTTGTTAGTAAATACAATGTTCTCTTTATCGAATGGTATTCCGGTACAAGACGTTGGTATTTGACTATATATTTGCCTTGTCTGACAAGATTGAGTGATCTGTTCTAAGAACCTAGTATCTTGTGGAGGCGCATAGTTTAGTCTTGTTAGTAAACACAATGTTCTCTTTATCGAATGGTATTCCGGTACAAGACGTTGGTATTTGACTATCTTGTGTTGATAACAGGGGATATGCTAACCTGTACTGTAGGTTTATTATAATATATGATTTATTATAATAGTAGGTAGATATATCTGAAAATAACAATAGGTACTAGTTTTTGGTGTTGCTTCCCTTCTGACAGAAATGTAGGAACTTCTAATAATAAGAAGAATTGGTAGATACTAATATAAATATGTACATACCTATATCGAACAAATCAAATTTAGCAACTTATGTAGGTATAATAAATTATACTTAGGGTATATTTCAACAGTACTTTTTTAGCTCTTGGAAGGCCTGTTAAGCTAACAGTCTGTAAGTTACATTTAGATTTCAACAGTACTTTTTTAGCTCTTGGAAGGCCTGTTAAGCTAACAGTCTGTGAGTTACATTTGATTTGTATAGGATTAAGAGGGCTGTTAATAGCTAACAGGCTGTTAGGAGATAAAAAGTAGGTTAGAGAAACCCACGCTTACTCGTACAACTTCCTGATTTTAATAGGGTTAGGTGGCCTGCAAAAACTATCATCTCCGAATGCTCTCTTTCCAGGTCGCATTCTCCCCATCGAACCCTAGATATATCTGAAAATAATCATAGGTACTAGTTTTTGGTGTTGCTTCCCTTCTGACAGAAATGTAGGAACTTCTAATAAGAAGAATTCGTAGATACTAATATCTATCGAACAAATCAAATTTATCAACTTATGTATAAATTATACTTAGGGTAGATTTCAACACTACTTTTTTAGCTCTTGGAAGGCCTGTTAAGCTAACAGTCTGTGAGTTACATTTGATTTGTATAGGATTAAGAGGGCTGTTAATAGCTAACAGGCTGTTAGGAGATAAAAAGTAGGTTAGAGAAACCCACGCTTACTCGTACAACTTCCTAATTTAAATAGGGTCAGGTGGCCTGCAAAAACTATCATCTCCGAATGCTCTCTTCCCAGGTCGCATTCTCCCCATCGAACCTCTCATTGGGAACATCAAAACCGAACTGTCCAACCACAACGACTCGATAGAAGACTCCTCAGCCAAGGATTCCAGTTCGAACTCCAAGAACACGAAAAACTCGAAGCGACAGCGACGGCAAAGGACGCACTTTACGTCGCAACAGTTGCAAGAGTTGGAGGCGACGTTTGCGCGGAATCGGTATCCGGATATGTCGACGCGGGAGGAGATTGCCATGTGGACCAATCTGACGGAGGCGCTTAGAGAAACCCACGCTTACTCGTACAACTTCCTAATTTAAATAGGGTCAGGTGGCCTGCAAAAACTATCATCTCCGAATGCTCTCTTCCCAGGTCGCATTCTCCCCATCGAACCTCGGCTTCTTCTCTTGTGAAATGTCACTATTATGGTGAAGATACTGAAGGTAGTGCAGTACCAGATTTATTTGACTTCTGTAATGATCTTTGGAGAGGGCGGACTTTAAAGAGTGGGGGTTTTCTGAACGAATAAAATGTAGGTAAATGTGAATCATTTCTGAATGATTATTTTAAGAAGGATTGCCTTCAGACTTTTTGTCACCTGCGAAACGTAGCTCATTACTTGCTTTCTGTTTATACGTACTTTATCAACTTTGGTAATCCTGACATCTCCACTAATTTCACATAAATCTCTTTCGAAAAGTTTTATTCATTCAAAAGCCTACATAGGTATTTACTATGAATAATTCAATTATTATTATAAGTAGGTATTTAAATGTTTGTTTTTCAAAGTGTCATGAATCAGAAAGTAAATATAAATAATTATTCTACATACTTTGCGTTTAGTTACAAATATTGCTTAACCTTTTACACCTTTATTTTTCAACTACCTACTCTGTGTACCAAAGTAGGTACCTACCTACCTACTTCGCAAATGACAAATTTTGTCGCGATTTTCATTTTACTTTCAATTCATTAACGAAGAAAAATCCGTTTGCTTTTGATTTCAGTATGGGCAGAATCAGGCGATTTCCGGGAAAACTCCCCCCATGTGATGTCAGGCTTAGATCATTCACAACTATCATCCTTTACCAATAGGAATTCAACTAGATCAAAGGATAGGAAAGGTACGTGGGAATTTAAATCAATGATTTATGTCATAGGATCATAGCTCATAGGTATAAAGGTGGGCCCAAACATGGTCGACCGGCTGTCGATCGGCGAGGGCAATCTACGTTGTCGAGGCAGTGTAGACGTGTCAGTCGAAATCGATCGACGTCTATCGATGGCCGGTCAACTATGTGTGAACACACCTTGAGAGTAATAAAGGTAACTAACTAAGAATAGTAATTTTTAGAGGTTTAAAATTAAAAATTACTGCTCCTGAGGTCTTTAGTGATAGGGATTTTACCCTGGATTAGTCGACATTAACCTGACCAGTCTGAGTAGGTTTGGAAAAGCAGCACGCAATAGCCGCTGGATAGAAGATATCCTTATCTTGTGGCATTGTATCCATATGGATACATCCAAATTGCAACACTTAGGTAAATGTCATCTGCAGACAAACTTCGTCAATATTTTTAGAAATGACAAAAAAGAACCTCTGGTGAACTGTCTGAGGAACAACTCTGTATAAGTCTGAATCCCGTGATGTTCACACAAATTACTCTAGACTCACATGAAGAATTACGTCAAAAAAGGACGAAAAAAATCTCTGCCAAGATAAGGGTTTTAAACATTAAAAATGGTTGCTACTTGCACGATTTCAATAATTCTAGTAACACTCGTATGTAAATAGAGCTAGGAAATACCATCGTGTTGTTATCTGGCATAGTTTCCATTCCTCAGGACCAAATTGAGTTGACTCACCTGATTCCAAAGCGAGCTACAGATAAAACGGTCCAATATTTGCCTTGTCTGACAAGATTGAGTGATCTGTTCTAAGAACCTAGTATCTTGTGGCACCCCCTCTCTCTCTCTCTCTCTCTCTCTCTCTCTCTCTCTCTCTCTCTCTCTCTCTCTCTCTCTCTCCAAGATGATGTTTCCTACTTCTAGCTAGACCATAGATAGGTATTACATATTATGTACAGCCTACATACCTACCTACACTTTAGGTACATACAGATAGACGATTTTGTTTCAATATTGACTCGGGGTTCCTATCTGTCCCGAGTGTGACCCGGCGTTCCCTTATCAGTTCTTATCAGTGTAATACATCGTGTTTAACATTTCGTTTTGGGTTGTGTGTTATTTGCTAACCGTGCTCTCTCAATGGTTACATGCGTCAGAGATTGACTGGGGGGAAAAAAAAGGCATTAAATATCTATTTTTGGGGCCTTCTGAGTCCAAAAAAGTGATTTTTGGCCTGTTTAAGCGAATACAATAGTCCGTCCCTTATACCTTTTTTTATTACTATTGTAATAATAAAGGAAGGACGGACTAAAAAGTGATTTCTGGCCTGTTTTCCGACCAATACAACTCGATAAATTTTATGACTTGACTTGAACTTGAACCACCAAACTTCAGATCCGAAATCCTCCTTGGCAGCGCGGTAAGCACTACACCACTACGGTGTAAATGTAAAATTTGACCCAGAAAAGTAGGTAACTAAGTATCAACTCAGTCGGTCAAATAGATACAGCTAGACGTTGTTAGATACAGAAATATATTTACCATTTTACGAAAGAAAATGTTAAATGTGCAAAAAAAAAATCATCATCATCATCATCATCATCATCATCATCATCGTAGTCATGAATAATTCAAAACTCTAGAAATAATAGTAATAATAAATATATATCATTTTTATCAAAATAAAAAGGACAGACAGATCGGGAGAAGTGGAGGAGAGGATGATTGATAAAAAAACTAGAGTAATCATTTTCACATTAACTTGAAAAGAGACGATCATTTGAGCGAGAGAGAGGGAGAGAGAGAGAGCAGGTGGGAGATGACGGAGGCGCGAGTGAGGGTGAGTTACCTGAAGTCTTTATTCGTTACTATCACGTCACGTTAACTCACGTGTGGCTGTCCTGAACGAGATTACCTGTTCTACAATATTATGGGAAAACTTACACAGTGTGCATCAGACTTTTTCAAACATATTGGTGTACATTAGAACCGGTGCACATAGAAACATACTGAAGTACATTAAAAAAATACTAGTGTACATAGAAACATACACCGTGTACATAGAACTGATGGTGTACACAGAATACACACTGAAGTACATAGAACTGGTGTAGGTAGGTACCTACAAAGAAACATACTTTTGTACACTGTACTGATGGTGTACACAGAACACACAGCATCAGATATAGGCAACCCTACACACACCAGCTTAGCGAACATGCAGTGAAGAAAATACGACGATAAATCTTTATACAAAAAGCAAACAACAAAATAACCAGGAGACGGGAGGGAGAAATTCCACCTCATCCCATCTCTTCCCCTTGGGGATGATGCTACACCAAAATGGAGGAGGGAGAAAGGTCGAGGGAAAAAGGGAGAAAAGATGGGTCGAGGGAGAATTTTCGATCATGCGCTCTTCGCTCCCTCTTTCACTACTGAAAATTTCGAGACACAAGCTCAGCTTTCCTCTCTTTCTCTCTCCCATCCTGCCATATTTCCACCCTCTCCCCCTCCCGAATTCCATATTTAGGGGAACAAGCTGGGCCCGTCCCTCCGGGAACTTTTTAGCCCGCAGTTTATTCAATCGTGGTTAAAGAAAATCAGTACCTACACGGAGGCGCGAGTGAGGGTGAGTTACCTGAAGTCTTTATTCGTTACTATCACGTCACGTTAACTCACGTGTAGCTGTCCTGAACGAGTAGTGTAGTTGTCCTACAATATTATGGGAAAACTTACACAGTGTACATCAGACTTTTTCAAACATATTGGTGTACATTACAACCGGTGCATATAGAAACATACTGAAGTAAATAGAAAAATACTAGTGTACATAGAAACATACACCGTGTACATAGAACTGATGGTGGTGTACACAGAACACACACTGAAGTACATAGAACTGGTGTAGGTAGGTATACCTACAAAGAAACATACTTTTGTACACTGTACTGATGGTGTACACAGAACACACAGCATCAGATATAGGCAACCCTACACACACCAGCTTCCCCCTAAAGTTTCGCGTCAACATGGCCGATATTGTAAAACACCTGCTAATCCCCCCCTGATATAAATCTCACTCAGTCCTTCCCTCTTCTTTTCTCCCTTTTTCTCCCTCCTAAATAGGCTATCTCCCCGTTTTCACTATGTCCTTCCCTCTATCTCCAAGGCCTCTCTCCATCCCTTTCTCTTTCTCTAGCCTCTCTTTTCCCTTTTCACTATTCTATTCCCTCCCTCTCTCCCTTCTTCTACCTCTTGCCTCTATCCCCCTATGATACCTCTTTCCTTCCTCCTCTCTCCTCCCTCTCCCATCTCTCTCTCTTCTCTTCTCACTATGCCATCGTTTTGTAATTATTAAAAAAAAAAAAATCCTACATAGGTATGAAAGAGAAAAATGACTCTCTCTTCTCTTCGCACTATGCCATCGTTTTGTAATTATTATTTAAAAAAAATACCTACATAGGTATGAAAGAGAAAAATGAATTATTGCCTTCCCCCTCTCTCTCTCTCTCTCTCTCTCTCTCTCTCTCTCTGACCTCTTTCGTCTATTTTTCCTGCCCCCAACTCCGGCCCTACAACCCTAACTCTTTGGACCGAACGCAAAGGCCGTTTTTCACACTTCCCTCGTTCTTTTGCTTCGGCCGCTGATGATTTTGTTCGTGTTTTAGCGTTTATACATTACCGGTCCTTTTTCGCCGGTTTTTGCTTGAATTACGCACCTATTTATAGTTTTTAGTCCGTCCTTCCTTTACTAAATTACAATAGTAATAATAAAAGGTATAGTGGACGGACTGTTGTATTCGCTTCGGTGTCGTCTGTCGGTCTGTCTGTGAATTTAAGACCGGTTTTAGCGTTACCTATGTTAAGCTACGCCGAGGAAGGCCAATAAATGGATGGGTGACTTGAACATTATATTGGGAATCAAGGGAGAACGGGCTCTAGTCTTGATTTTAAATCATTACATGAAAGTAAAATCAAAAAAAAAAAAATCAAATCAAGAATAATAATAAAAACTGAATATTAAACAAAATAGGTAGGTACATAAATACTGATTTTCTTTAACCAAGATCGAAAAATTCCCGGAGGGACGGGCCTCACTTGTTCATTTTACTCAGCCCAACCTTCTCTGGAAGTTGGTACGTTCGGTGCGATAGGACGCCGAATTCGTAACTAACACCTGTGTGTTCTTTTTAGATTCCCTCTTTTCTACTAACCAACAGAAGCAACCTTCTGAACAGAAGACGCTACCATGATGATGATGATGATGATTCGTGTTTTGTATGCAACTCGAAAATGACCCTGAAAAAAATATTTGGAGGAATTTTAATGCACCCCAAAGATTATTGCCTATTATTATGTTGATAATAAAGTCATAAATTCATTGCACATCTCAAAGGCCACAAGTCAGAAAGTCACAATGGAAACAATAATTTTAAATAGGTATTATTTATCTTCCATGTATGCCTATGACAATGATTTTCTATGAAAAACCAATATTACATTACAAGCCGAGGTGGGGGGTGGTGGTAGGTTTAAAACACGTATAGGGTAAGAAAGAAGCAGAAGAAGAAGGAGAAGAAAATTGTAGAATAAATAACACATAAAAATCCTCTACCTAATACCTTCATACTTCCCCACCCCTCTCAGCAAAGAGAATAGGAAATGCAAACCCAAAAAGATCCCCAAAAACTTACCCCCCTCTACCTCGATTTTCACCCCCTCCTTATCTACCTCTATTACCCACCATCTTCTCTACTTCTATTTCTTCCCTCCCTCCTCCATTTATTTCTCTCCCCTCTCTCTACCTCTATTTCTCTCCCGCCCTTCCTACCTCAATTTCTTTCACCCCCACCTCCATGCACAAGTGGGGTTGTTTTTGGGTCTTTTGGGTCACTAGGAAGATATTCGCTATGAAAACTCTATTTTTATCTATCAATGTCTCCGTGTAAACTGCTAAGGACTTTAGTGACGGGGTTTTACCCTCCATTCGGCAACAAGCTAGTAGCCTACTCACAATTGACCTCACCCATGCAGCCTGAGTGGGCAGGGCAGCCCCGGGGCCAACACCTAACGGCCCTGGATGAAATTTCTTCCTGTAAAATGAACGAGGAAGAGGGTAGGAAAAAACAAATAATGTTTTTATTTAGGAAGCAACAGTGCGTTACTGATTTGAGTAGGTGCACCCCAATAGACGGAAGGAGATTACAAATTGATTAACTTTGATTTGATTTCGCGGCCCGATAATTTGACCTGATGTTTGAGAAAATTAGAAAAGATTGGGGGCCTCACCGCAGATTTTGTTGTAAAAAGGGACTTTTCAGTCGGCTCGAAGGCTAAATTAAGTACCTACTTATTTGGAGTTGTATTAACAAATTAATGATAATGTCAATTTGAGTTTCATTCCCGATTGCATTTAGATGGACAGGACCTATCCATGTGAATAATTTGTGGAAATAGATAATAGTGTGTTTTATTGAAGATATTTCGAATAGATCTTATAGCCGTCAGTGATGGAAAAGTAAATAAATAGGTATACTATGATTTTTTTAAAATATTTCCAATACATAGATAGCCATCCCCGTCCACAAAATTGTCCTTTCTTTGACAATTTTGCTAGAAATTGTGTACTGTAGGTCATTTCTTATTTTGATATAAAATTTGTAAACCAACCATCTTGATTATGAGGTTGGGAAAGACACTATTCGTATAGAGGGAGGGAAATTTTTTGAGATGGTCTGGGAGTTGGGAAGATATGGGGATGATTTATTCCCTCGCTCCAGAAAGTTTTGAAACTGCGAAGAGCTTTTTGCTGTGGAGGAACTCGGTCGATTTATCGACAATGCTGGAAGGGGGTTGTATGTGTTGTGTATCTTTGCGGAGTTAGCAATAAGTAGATATTGTTAAATTTAAGAAAGCTCTTTTAATTCTACTTTGTTAGGAGTAAAAAAGCCAATTTTTTCAAAACTCTAGAAATAATAGTAATAATAAATATATATCATTTTTATCAAAATAAAAAGGACAGACAGATCGGGAGAAGTGGAGGAGGGGATGATTGATAAAAAACTAGAGTAATCATTTTCACATTAACTTGAAAGAGACGATCATTTGAGCGAGAGAGAGGAAGGGAGAGAGAGAGAGAGCAAGGTTCTAGGTAGGTACAACTCTACACACCTACATAGCTGTAGGTAGGTACCTATACAAACATATACCTATAGCCGTATACCTACATTAACATACATAGGTAGATAGGTATTTATCCTAGCGAACAACATTAGCGAAACACACGAGGTTTTATTATTAATTTTCAATTAATCTTGCTTTTCGCGAGCAAAACTAAAAAGGCTTAAAACCCAGATAATTAAAACCGAACAAAACCCGCTTCGCAATTCACATTAAAAACTCCTAATTCCCATCTCATTATAGTTTTGATGAATGTCCAAATTACATTGTTACATGATCCTGCAGGTATATAGCCAATTCCTCTTGTTCCTTGTTTTTCATTAATTAATTCTGGAGAGAAAATGATGAAAAATATCTTTTCAAATGACAAACATTTCGCCGTATTTTAGATGGAAAAAGGTAAATTTTATGCATACAGGGGGAATAAACACACTGTGTGTTTCGTTAATTGAAAGGACACCATAAACAGTTGGTCACTGATAGTCCACCATTCCAACAAAAGGTTTATTCTATTACTGAAGAAAATTGTGACTTTCCGCTTCAAGACTTTTAGCTATATAACTGTTGAATAATATGACTGTAAAAGAAGATAGGTACCCAACTCCAGATTTTCACTAGACAAAAGGCTAGAAGACAAAACATCTCCACTAATTTTGAAAAATATAAAACTGTATCGGACATCTCCACTAATATCGCTTTTGAAGATTTAGGAAAAGTCATTTGGCATCTCCACTATTTTTTTAATTCGAAATTTCCGAAATAGTTATTTGGCATCTGCACTAATTTCTAAAATCAGACATACCTAGTTCTTTGGCATCTCCACTGATTTTCATTGAAAATTATTGACAGAGAGGAACTATAACAATCAGAGTCCTCTTGTACCTCCCAGATATGGGGTATGACACTAAATGGACCGCGCCACGGGCGGAAAACACAATCAGGGTTGTCCAAAATTAGATTTTTTTCTCAGTAAAAAAAGAGTCGACCCAATTTCTAGGTATTTGGGTTCAAAATAAAATGAGAAATTTGACACTACCTATGATTGTGTTGAACATGTTTGAGAAATTTCATTAAACTTGGGCAAACCTTTCAAAATTTAACGCGAATCCAACACGCAAGCTAAATGCAAAATCACAAATTTGAAAAATCGGTAGGTTTTGGTTAAAAAAAAAAAAAAAAAAAAAGATGCACCGGCTATTTACCTAAGCTCTCTGTCACTGCAATCTGATTAAATTTGATCTTTGTGTTCCGATTTTTATCTCATCAGTTCTTTCGTTCAGTTATTTCAGTTGGGGACTTCTAAATTTATTGTTAAGAAGTTGCCTATCCGCGGGCCAGAAAGGGTTACATGACAAAGGTTTCTACTTTGATCAGCTCTGCTCAAGGGTGCAAAATAAATGACACTCACATGACAGACTTGAAATCAATGAGATCATTAGAGTTTAATGATATTACTTATCTACTAACTGATGGCAATAAAAACTAGCTGATAGATAAAATAATAAAATTAATGAACGGAAAATCTGTAGGTAGTTGAGGTAGTATTTAGTTAGCACGCACTTAGGTAGGTACATGAAAACATAGGTAATAGGTAGGTACCTACCTATACTAATGTAGATAGGAAAGTAGGCAACTTGTACTTATAAAATTGTTCATAAATACGAGAGTTAAGTTGATCTTGGCCTCAGTATCAACATTTTAAGTTTTTGATCCGATTCTTACAACCGTATTTATAAACAAGTTCTTCAGATCGTTCTGAGAATGCACTTGGGAAAAAACAAACTCAGAGGTAAGCACGTTCTAAGCCCGTTCAAAATAAAATGGTATTTATAAACAAGTCCGAGAGATGTAAGACCGGTCTTTCCTAAGATCGCGCTAAGCGTGTGGTACTCGTTGGCAACACTGTAATTTTACCCGGGATTTGTCAAAACGAGTATTTTCATTTGGAATTATAGCATGTTGAACCACCAGTTTCTCACGGATCACTGAAGTTAAGTAACGTTCCGCGTATTTAGTACCTGGATGGTGACCATCTGACCCCTATACCTACCTACCTACCTTGAATTTTTGGTAAAGTACAAGTTACAAGTTAAATTTCCCTATAAGCATAAGTACAAAAAAAAAAAAAAAAGATGCACCGGCTATTTACCTAAGCTCTCTGTCACTGCAATCTGATTAAATTTGATCTTTGTGTTCCGATTTTAATCTCATCAGTTCTTTCGTTCAGTTATTTTAGTTGGGGGCTTCTAAATTTATTGTTAAGTAGATGCCTATCCGCGGGCCAGAAAGGGTTACATGACAAAGGTTTCTACTTTGATTAGCTCTGCTCAAGGGTGCAAAATAAATGACACTCACATGACACATGACAGACTTGAAATCAATGAGATCATTAGAGTTTAATGATATTACTTATCTACTAACTGATGGCAATAAAAACTAGCTGATATAGATGAAATAATAAAATTAATGAACGGAAAATCTGTAGGTAGTTGAGGTAGGTAGTATTTAGTTAGCACGCACTTGGGTAGGTACATGAAAACATAGGTAATAGGTACCTACCTACCTATACTAATGTAGATAGGAAAGTAGGCAACTTGTACTTATAAAATTAAGTTGATCTTGGCCTCAGTATCAACATTTTAAGTTTTTGATCCGATTCTTAAAGTACAAGTTACAAGTTAAATTTCCCTATAAGCATAAATATATCTACTAATATCTCTTATCTACTAATATCTACTTAGATACTATAACGTCCCTACCTACATAATACAATACAGGTTATATTATTCCTCACTCTCCTCCTAAATCATTTTCTCCCTCTAAAATTCCCCAGCCTTTATAATTTCCCTCTTCCTGTTATAATTTCCCTCGTTCTTTGGCATCTCCACTGATTTTCATTGAAAATTATTGACAGAGAGAAACTATAACAATCAGAGTCCTCTTGTACCTCCCACTGAAGTTAAGTTTGAAAATTTTAAAATTGTAAAAAGTTCTCAAGACTCTGCTTTGGTTACAGTTTCACCCTGTGTCACCCAGTACAGTATCAGTGTCACCCAGTATGAAACAAATACTCTCTCATACATCAGTTCTTTGGCATCTCCACTGATTTTCATTGAAAATTATTGACAGAGAGAAACTATAACAATCAGAGTCCTCTTGTACCTCCCACTGAATTTAAGTTTGAAAATTTTAAAATTGTAAAAAGTTCTCAAGACTCTGCTTTGGTTACAGTTTCACCCTCTGTATCAGTGTCACCCAGTATGAAACAAATACTCTCTCATACATTATACCTACGAGAGTTTCATACATAAAATACCTACCTATAACTCACTGAATGAAAAACTCAACAGCGAGTTTTCAGTAAAGCTTACCATCATACGAGAGTTTCATACATAAAATACCTACCTATAACTCACTGAATGAAAAACTCAACAGCGAGTTTTCAGTAAAGCTTACATATACAAACCGCGGCATTACTTAAAGCCTAGATCAAGCCTAATTAGTTCTACGTTTTCCAAATAGATTTTTCAAAACATTGTTTTCCTAATTACGTTTCTCCCTGGGAAGATTAGGATTTATTAATATTCCCAAATAGATTTTTCAAAACATTGTTTTCCTAATTACGTTTCTCCCTGGGAAGATTAGGATTTATTAATATTCCGAATTCATTAATTTATTTGCTTCGTTATTGTGTTGCTTTTGCTGTCGATAATTTCGTGTGTGTTTGATGGGAAATTTCAAATTTGTTAGGGGTAAATAATTAGATGGTATTTCAATATCGAGCTTTCACTCAGATAGGTATAAATAGGTGCTCAAAAATGATTAGAGGTACCTATGTGGAGTTTCAACGTAATAAATGGCATATCTTTGAAAATTGGAGTTGTTGAAACCAATGGTTGCTGTCGATAATTTCGTGTGTGTTTGATGGGAAATTTCAAATTTGTTATGGGTAATTAATTAGATGGTGTTTCAATATCGAGCTTTCACTCAGATAGGTACTATTACTATGATTAGAGGTAGGTATGTGGAGTTTCAACGTAATAAATGGCATAGTATCTTTGAAAATTGGAGCTGTTGAAACCAACGGGAAAAAAGGTTATTTTTTTTTTTCTTGATTTACTGGAGATAGAAAGAAAAAAATTGATACATACCTAACTATAGATCTAGATACTGAACATTAGGTAATCCTATCTCGGTGGTTTACAAAAAAGATTGTTCCATTGATGAATAGAATATCAGAATACGGTGGGGGTGATTGCCTCAATACATTAGGTATTAGTCATTTATTTACCATTCTAATCAATTGGAAGTTAAAAAAATAACAGTAATACTTAGTTAATATTTCAATACAAAAAATACCTAATAAAAAAACAATAGAACAAAGGATATGAGGCGAAAACAAAGAAAAAGAGGGGGAGGAGAGGGTTGCTGTCGATAATTTCGTGTGTGTTTGATGGGAAATTTCAAATTTGTTATGGGTAATTAATTAGATGGTGTTTCAATATCGAGCTTTTACTCAGATAGGTAATAGGTAATCAAAAATGATTAGAGGTACCTACATATGTGGAGTTTCAACGTAATATATGGCATAGGTATCTTTGAAAATTGGAGCTGTTGAAACCAATGGGGAAAAAAGGTTATTTTTTTCTTGATATACTGGAGATAGAAAAAAATTGATACATAACTAGGTATAGATCTAGATACTGAACACTATAGGTAATCCTATCTCGGTGGTTTACAAAAAAGATTGTTCCATAGATGAACAGAATATCAGAATATGGTGGGTTTGATTGCCTCAATACATTAGGTATTAGTCATTTATTTACAATTCTAATCAATTATTGGAAGTTGAAAAAATAACAGTAATAATATTCAAAATACAAAAAATACCTAATAAAAAAACAATAGAACAAAGGATATGAGGCGAATCCCCCTAAAGTTTCGCGTCAACATGGCCGATATTGTAAAACACCTGCTAATCCCCCCCTGATATAAATCTCACTCAGTCCTTCCCTCGTTTCTCCCTTTTTCTCCCTCCTAAATAGGCTATCTCCAGTATCTCCCCGTTTTCACTATGTCCTTCTCTCTATCTCCATTGCCTCTCTCCATCCCTTCTCTTTCTCTAGCCTTTCTTTTCCCTTTTCACTATTCTATTCCCACTATTCTATTCCCTCCCTCTCTCCCTTCTTCTACCTCTTGCCTCTATCCCCCTATGATACCTCTTTCCTTCCTCCTCTCCTCTCCCATCTCTCTCTCTCTCTCTTCTCTTCTCACTATGCCATCGTTTTGTAATTATTATTTTAAAAAAATACCTACATAGGTATGAAAGAGAAAAATGAATTATTGCCTTCCCCCTCTCCCTCTCTCTCTCTCTCTCTCTCTCTCTCTCTGACCTCTTTCGTCTATTTTTCCTCCCTCCAACTCCGGCCCTACAACCCTATCTCTTTGGACCGAACACAAAGGCCGTTTTTCACACTTCCCTCCTTCTTTTGCTTCGGCCGCTGATGATTTTGTTCGTGTTTCACCGTTTATACATTACCGGTCCTTTTTCGCCGGTTTTTGCTTGAATTACGCACCTATTATAGTTTTTAGTCCGTCCTTCCTTTACTAAATTACAATAGTAAGTAACAATAAAAGGTATAGTGGACGGACTGTTGTATTCGCTTCGGTGTCGTCTGTCGGTCTGTCTGTCAATTTAAGACCGGTTTTAGCGTTACCCATGTTAAGCTACGCCGAGGAAGGCCAATAAATGGATGGGTGACTTAAACATTATATTGGGAATCAAGGGAGAACGGGCTCTAGTCTTGATTTTAAATCATTACATGAAAGTAAAATCGAAAAATCAAATCAAGAATAATAATAAACTGAATATTAAATAAAATAGGTAGATCGAATAAACTACGGGCTGAAAGGGTTTTTTGGAAAAAAAAAAAAAAAAAAAAAAAAAATCTTAGCTCATTAGACTCATTAGGTACCTATTTGGATCTGATGAAGACCAAAGTTATCCACAAATCATTTGCCAGAAAACAACTTGAATCAAGATTGGTCTGGACCGTCGGTATTGAATCAGTGATAATTATGTAGGCATTTTCATGAGTTTTCACACCATGTACTAATTAGGCTATACCTACCTTTGATTGTCTAGTTGGTAGGTACCTTAAGATTAAGTGGATTATTTTCATCATAGTAGGCGGATCAATCATCAACAGGGGGCCGTAACCTAAAACAGCTAGAAGAGAACCTCTATAACTCTATGTATAGCAATACTAAAAATGCAAGTAGTTAGTAGATATTTATGTATCTTGATCTTGATATTTATGTACATACATCTGCCTTGATCTTTGATAATATCTAAATACCTAGGTATTACCTATATACCTACTTACAAATGGCTCATCCTATGCCCTAACTTAAGTCTAACAAGCCTGGTTTTAATGAAGCTAAACCAGGCTGCAGGCTTTTTATGAAAAAAAAAATAAATAAAAATAATAATAATAATAAAGAAAATCTTAGCTCATTAGACTCATTACCTATTTGGATCTGTTGAAGACCAAAGTTATCCACAAATCATTTGACAGAAAACAACTTGAATCAAGATTAGTCTGGACCGTCGGTATTGAATCAATGATAATTATGTGGGCATTTTCATGAGTTTTGATAATATCTAAATACCGAGGTATTATCTACCTACTTACCTACAAATGGCTCATCCTAAGCCCTAACTTAAGTCTTACTTCCTCCCGGATTTGCTCAACACAACTCAAGTATAGGTAAACAAATTAGAATCGAGTTAAGAGAACCTAAGTAAATAATAGGTACCATTTATTGAAACTAAGCGTGCGTCCCCCATTTACTAATGGAGGGATGAGAAACGTGTATTTAAGGAGAAAAAACTGAGGAGAAAGGGAAAGAATTGAGAAAGGGAAAGGGGAAAAGGGAGAAATTACTAATGGAGGGATGAGAAACGTGTATTTAAGGAGAAAAAACTGAGGAGAAAGGGAAAGAATTGAGAAAGGGGAAAAGGGAGATTTACTAATGGAGGGATGAGAAACGTGTATTTAAGGAGAAAAAACTGAGGAGAAAGGGAAAGAATTGAGAAAGGGGAAAAGGGAGAAGGGGAAAAAGAGTGGATAAGAAGGAAAAGTTAATGGTGCTTGATATCAACTAAGACAAATAGAGGGAGGGAAATTTTTTGAGATGGTCTGGGAGTTGGGAAGATATGGGGATGATTTATTCCCTCGCTCCAGAAAGTTTTGAAACTCTGGGAAGAGCTTTTTGCTGGAGGAACTTGGTCGATTTATCGACAATGCTGGAAGGGGGTTGTATGTGTTGTGTATCTTTGCGGAGTTAGCAATAAGTAGGTAGATATTGTTAAATTTAAGAAAGCTCTTTTAATTCTACTTTGTTAGGAGTAAAAAAGCCAATTTCAATGAACGAGGAAGAGGGTAGGAAAAAACAAATAATGTTTTTATTTAGGAAGCAACAGTGCGTTACTGATTTGAGTAGGTGCACCCCAGACCCGATAGACGGAAGGAGATTACAAATTGATTAACTTTGATTTGATTTCGCGGCCCGATAATTTAACCTGATGTTTGAGAAAATTAGAAAAGATTGGGGGCCTCACCACAGATTTTGTTGTAAAAAGGGACTTTTCAGTCGGCGCGAAGTCTAAATTAAGTACCTACCTACTTTTTTTGAGTTGTATTAACAAATTAATGATAATGTCAATTTGAGTTTCGATTTTGATGGCATTTAGATGGACAGGACCTATCCATGTGAATAATTTGTGGAAATAGATAATAGTGTGTTTTATTGAAGATATTTCGAATAGATCTTATAGCCGTCAGTGATGGAAAAGTAGATAAATATACTATTATTTATTGAAAATATTTCCAATACATAGATAGCCATCCCCATCCCCGTCCACAAAATTGTCCTTTCTTTGACAATTTTGCTAGAAATTGTGTACTGTAGGCCATTTCTTATTTTGCTAAAATTTGTAAACCACCCATCTTGATTATGAGGTTGGGAAAGACACTATTCGGCTCACTCGTCAAAAGGGCTTGTAGGTTCTAGGTAGGTACAACTCTACACACCTACATAGCTGTAGGTAGGTACCTATACAAACATATACCTATAGCCGTATACCGTATACCTACATTAACATAGGTACATAGGTAGATAGGTATTGTAGCAGGGCCCAATACCTATCTTCGGTTCTGATGATGTCAGACTTTGGGCCCTGCTACAGTATTTATCCGCCATCCCCGTCCACAAAATTGTCCTTTCTTTGACAATTTTGCTAGAAATTGTGTACTGTAGGTCATTTCTTATTTTGCTAAAATTTGTAAACCACCCATCTTGATTATGAGGTTGGGAAAGACACTATTCGTCTCACTCGTCAAAAGGGCTTGTAAGTTCTAGGTAGGTACAACTCTACACACCTACATAGCTGTAGGTAGGTACCTATACAAACATAAATACCTATAGCCGTATACCTACATTAACATACATAGGTATATAGATAGGTATTTATTCTAGCGAACAACATTAGCGAAACACGCAAGGTTTTATTATTAATTTTCAATTAATCTTGCTTTTCGCGAGCAAAACTAAAAAGGCTTAAAACCCAGATAATTAAAACCGAACAAAACCCGCTTCGCAATTCACATTAAAACTCCTAATTCCCATCTCATTATAGTTTTGATGAATGTCCAAATTACATTATTACATGATCCTGCAGGTATAAAGCCAATTCCTCTTGTTCCTTGTTTTTCATTAATTAATTCTGGAGAGAAAATGATGAAAAATATCTTTTCAAATGACAAACATATCGCTGTATTTTAGATGGAAAAAGGTAAATTTTATGCATACAGGGGGAACAAACACAATGTGTGTTTCGTTAATTGAAAGGACACCATAAACAGTTGGTCACTGATAGTCCACCATTCCAACAAAAGGTTTATTCCATTACTGAAGAAGATTGTGACTTTCCGCTTCAAAACTTTTAGCTACAAAACTGTTGAAAAATATGACTGTAAAAGAAGATAGGTACCCAACGCCAGATTTCCACTAGATAAAAGGCTAGAAGACAAAAGTGCTCTTGACATCTCCACTAATTTTGAAAAATTTAAATTGTATCGGGCATCTCCACTAATATCGCTTTTGAAGATTAGAAAATGATGAAAAATATCTTTTCAAATGACAAACATTTCGCCGTATTTTAGATGGAAAAAGGTAAATTTTATGCATACAGGGGGAACAAACACAATGTGTGTTTCGTTAATTGAAAGGACGCCGTAAACAGTTGGTCACTGATAGATCTTTATTCCAACAAAAGGTTTATTCTATTACTGAAGAAAATTGTGACTTTCCGCTTCAAGACTTTTAGCTACATAACTGTTGAAAAATATGACTGTAAAAGAAGATAGGCACCCAACTCCAGTCCAGATTTTCACTAGATAAAAGGCTAGAAGACAAAAGTGCTCTTGACATCTCCACTAATTTTGAAAAATATAAAACTGTATCGGGCATCTCCACTATTTTTTTAATTCGAAATTTCCGAAATAGTTATTTGGCATCTGCAATAATTTCTAAAATCAGAAATAGTTCTTTGGCATCTCCACTGATTTTCATTGAAAATTATTGACAGAGAGAAACTATAACAATCAGAGTCCTCTTGTACCTCCCACTGAAGTTAAGTTTGAAAATTTTAAAATTGTAAAAAGTTCTCAAGACTCTGCTTTGGTTACAGTTTCACCCTGTGTCACCCAGTACAGTATCAGTGTCACCCAGTATGAAACAAATACTCTCTCATACATTATACGAGAGTTTCATACATAAAATACCTACCTATAACTCACTGAATGAAAAACTCAACAGCGAGTTTTCAGTAAAGCTTACATACAAACCGCGGCATTACTTAAAGCCTAGATCAAGCCTAATTAGTTCTACGTTTTCCAAATAGATTTTTCAAAACATTGTTTTCCTAATTACGTTTCTCCCTGGGAAGATTAGGATTTATTAATATTCCGAATTCATTAATTTTATTGCTTCGTTATTGTGTTGCTTTTGCTGTCGATAATTTCGTGTGTGTTTGATGGGAAATTTCAAATTTGTTATGGGTAATTAATTAGATGGTGTTTCAATATCGAGCTTTCACTCAGATAGGTACTATTACTATGATTAGAGGTAGGTATGTGGAGTTTCAACGTAATAAATGGCATATCTTTGAAAATTGGAGCTGTTGAAACCAATGGGAAAAAAGGTTATTATTTTTCTTTTTTTTTTTCTTGATTTACTGGAGATAGAAAAAAGTTGATACATACATAACTATAGATCTAGATACTGAAACATTACGGTAATCCTATCTCGGTGGGTTTACAAAAAAGGTTGTTCCAATAGATGAATAGAATATCAGAATATGGTGGGGGTTGATGCCTCATACATTAGGTATTAGTCATTTATCTACCATTCTAATCAATTGGAAGTTAAAAAAATAACAGTAAGTAATATTCAAAT
The DNA here is from genome assembly GCF_000475195.1 of Diaphorina citri. Classification (NCBI taxonomy): domain Eukaryota; kingdom Metazoa; phylum Arthropoda; class Insecta; order Hemiptera; family Psyllidae; genus Diaphorina; species Diaphorina citri. Next base: position 94,490 of record NW_007378360.1, on the reverse strand, counting down.
ACAAAAAATACCTAATAAAAAAACAATAGAACAAAGGATATGAAGCGAGAACAAAGAAAAAGAGGGGGAGGAGAGATCGAGAACAATAAAAAAAATATCGAAGCTTTCATATTATTTGAATAAATGAAATGAAAAATTAACGTTTAATGAAAAAAATACATTTTCAATAATGATTTTTCACTGGGTTAATCATTTTAAATTATTTAAGCTCCTGATTTAATGGGTTTAAAACATCAGTGAAGGATTTATTCATGTTTAATGTGTTTTTTTTCTTATATATATTATATATACTTTTTAGAGGGTAAGTTACATCCCTACCTTATCTAATATTAACCTACTGATCGAAAATGATTAAATTAATATAATTTTTGGTTTTGATGTGTGTAGAAGAACAACCTTCCAACTGCTAAGGTCTTAGTAACCTATTGGACTTTCTGACATTATCGCTGGAATATCAACCTGATATAACCCTTTAAAAGTTCCTTAGTACTATTAGACTTTCTGATATTTATGGCTGGAATTAGAAACCTGTTATAACCCTTTAAATGTTCCTAGGAAATTCAGCTTAAGAACGGGAAAAATAAAATAAAATAGACCTGCTGAACCGCTCTTCCGATCTTTATTATTATTATTATTATTATTATTATTATCAATTTGGATTTCATCAATGTCGATATAGTGACAGGTAGGTAGGTATGTGGCGCTTCCACGAAAGACTGGTTCCGAGAAAAGCCAGCAGGATACCAACCACGCTCAACGTTGCTTCAGTAGCTCAGTTTGGGAAGCGCCACTGACTTAGCAGTCTAAAGTACCTAACTGTTTTTATAGCACCCTATTACATCAGTTAGCAGTTGGAATGGGTATCCCGTATCCCGTCGATATGTTGTTATGTTTTCAATAATATTTAGAACCCCATTCCCTAAAATCTGTACGCAAGTTGGGAGAGCAGGTACAAACGATTGGGAAGGAAAGGGTGCAGGCGATTGGGAGAGAGAGAGAGGAGGGAAGGAGAGAGGAAATAAGTGAGGAAAAATGGACAGGGAGAGAGAAAAAGGAGAAAATAGAAAGAGAGGAACTGGGAGAATGAAGAAGAGAGGAACAAGCAGGGTCCGTCCCTCCGGGAATTTTGTAGCCCGTAGTGATTAGAGAAAATCAGTACCTATGTACCTACCTAATTTGTTTAATATTCAGTTTATTATTATTCTTGATTTATTGTTGTTATGTTTTCAATAATATTTAGAACCCCATTCCCTAAAATCTGTACGCAAGTTGGGAGAGCAGGTACAAACGATTGGGAAGGAATGGGTACAGGCGATTGGGAGAGAGAGGGAGAGAGAGAGAGAGAGGAGGGAAGGAGAGAGGAAATAAGTGAGGAAAAATGGACAGGGAGAGAGAAAAAGGAGAAAATAGAAAGAGAGGAACTGGGGAGAATGAAGAAGAGAGGAAAAAGAGAGATGAGGGAGAGAGATGGACAGAGAAGAAGGGAAGGAAATAGAGAGGGAGGGAAGGACAGGGATGGAATGAGAGAAAAATGGTAGAGGGAAGGACTAGGAAGGATCCTCCTGTATTTGTTATCATTAAATAAAGAAAATAAAACAATAAACAAATAAAACACCGCGAATCGAACTCGGAACCTCCGGAGTGCAAGCCTAGTGTGATACCCACTAGGCCACAAAGGGTTCTTGTTGAACATACCTCTCTATGCACATTTTCGTCGACAAATAGCCTCGGTAGCCGGACAGAATATAGGGGTAGGAAGGATCCTCCTGTATTTGTTATCATTAAATAAAGAAAATAAAACAATAAACAAATAAAACACCGCGAATCGAACTCGGAACCTTCGGAGTGCAAGCCTAGTGTGATACCCACTAGACCATAAAGGGTTCTTGTTGAACATACCTCTCTATGCACATTTTCGTCGACAAATAGCCTCGGTAGCCGGACAGAATATAGGGAACATCAGTTAGCAGTTGGAATGGGTATCCCGTATCCCGTCGATATGTTGTTATGTTTTCAATAATATTTAGAACCCCATTCCCTAAAAATCTGTACACAAGTTGGGAGAGCAGGTACAAACGATTGGGAAGGAATGGGTGCAGGCGATTGGGAGAGAGAGGAGGGAAGGAGAGAGGAAATGACCCCATCCCCTAAAAATCTGTACACAAGTTGGGAGAGCAGGTACAAACGATTGGGAAGGAATGGGTGCAGGCGATTGGGAGAGAGAGAGAGAGAGGAGGGAAGGAGAGAGGAAATAAGTGAGGAAAAACGGACAGGGAGAGAGAAAAAGGAGAAAATAGAAAGAGAGGAACTGGGAGAATGAAGAAGAGAGGAAAAAGAGAGAAGAGGGAGAGAGATGGACAGAGAAGAAGGGAAGGAAATAGAGAGGGAGGGAAGGACTGGGATGAAATGAGAGAAAAATGGTAGAGGGAAGGAGAGGGATGAACGAGAAGGAGAAAGGGGCAATTAGGTAGAAAGGGAAAGGTGAGTGAAAGAGAGAGGGAGAGAGAGAGAGGTGATATTTTGGTGACAATCCTCCCACCCAGCCTTCCTTACCCCTGTATTGAATTTTTTGTACAATGTTTCACCTATGGGGGAATTAAAAAAAAAAAAAAAAAAAAAAAAAAAAAAGGGGGGGGAAAAAAAAAATGGGGGGGGGGGGGGGAAAAAAAAAT
>NW_007378360.1:78184-90373 GCF_000475195.1 Diaphorina citri | reverse complement strand
TCCTACCACTTGGGTTGCATTTAAAAAAAAAAAAAAAAAAAAAAAAATAGTCTACTAGTGTTTCAGTGAACTCTAGAATATTGGGAAAAGCGTCCCGGCTAAGTAGCGAGTTCGATTGCCACCCAGGTGAACTTCTTCTCAGCAGATAAAGACGATAAAGTTGGTTCTCGAAAAAGCTGGCTTTCTCTTTTTCTTTCCATTTCGAGACAATAAGACCTCTTAGACCTCCCTACGATGTTACATTTTCCTCAATCAAATCTCTTAATCCTTAATATACGAGTAAGGTATACAGTGATAACCCTCTATTAAACTAATAAGTCTAAGTAGTCTAATAACATCCCACGATTTTCCCCCTACAGGTGCCAAAACGTTCCCCTGGTCTGTCAACCCGCTTAGTTCCGTCAACCACCACCAGAGTTCGGTCAACTGTTTCAACACGGCGGCTACCTCGATTAGTTCGGGCGCCACCAGTATGTTACCCGAACTTGTAGTTATCAAACTAAAAACATAAACGAAACTCAAATATTAGGAGAGCGAGGAAAAGTTTTCTCTCCCGCAGTCTCTGCACCTGGCTGACCTCAGGCTAGGTGACATTAATGTGAGGAGGTGGGTAGCTTGTCACCTAATGGAGGTTAAACCCTCGGCATTATTTTTTTTTTCTTTTTTAACGGCTTTAAGTGGCAGGGTTCTCCTAGAGGAGCTCTTCCACCCAACCGCTATTAAGGTCACTTAAGTTAAAAGTAGATACTCAATTGTCCTCACGAGAGGCTGATTGCACCTCCAACTCTAAGCACGGAGTCTTGAACTCCAAGGAATAATATCCTTCATAGAAGCATTGTTGGCTTAGGAAGGATGTATGTTACCGACCGGAATGACCGCCCCCCTCACTGGGAGCGCCTCTCCTGCTGGTAGGTAAATATTCCGCCAGTTTTCACTCTCCTTCATCTTTTTGGTAGACCGTAGAATCTACGGTAGATGGTCGATGGATTCTAGACTAGATGGTACAAATGACCGTAGATGATAAATGGGCTCTCTAGATTGTACAAATGGTGGTAGATGATACGAAATTAATGTCAAACACAAAAAGCCCACATGAGGCCTGAGGTTTAGGTGTAGGGGCTAACAGCCCTAAAGGATGGGTTAAGCTTCTACGAATCTACGAATGGTTGTTTTCTGGACGGCTGACTTTGAGAGATGAAACGGGGCGAGTTTGAGAGATGAAGGCCAAGTTGGGAGTGGTGTAACTATTTTTAATAAAGGATTTTATTGATTTCCTTAGACGCTCCGCGCTTTTAATGTGCCTTTGGGTAGCTGAATTGGATGGTTGGTTACCAATTTGTTGCTGATATTTTGAGTACTCAAGTTTAATCTATGGAAGAAATACCCTACATAAAATCTGTACCGGCTTGTATCTTTTGGTATTTGTCTAATCCTCCCCATCTGTCTGTTGGCAGGTTCCGTGGCGGCGGCTACATGCCCCTATGTTCCTCCTACAACCCCCTATTCAATGTACACTCATAGACCAGCCTCCTCAGACCCTTCCCTCTCCCGAGTAGCCGAGTGTAACGTTATGTCCTCCAGCATCGCCAGTCTACGCCTGAAGGCCAAACAACATTCCAACTTCAACTACACAAGCATCACCCCACCTGTCTCTTCGGCGAACAATCGCGCTGCATGCCAATATAGCGACGAAAGCGTGACACGGTGTCCTCAAGCATCGCCAGTCTACGCCTGAAGGCCAAACAACATTCCAACTTCAACTACACAAGCATCACCCCACCTGTCTCTTCGGCCAATAATCGCGCTGCATGCCAATACAGCGACGAAAGCGTAACACGACAGGAATGACGGCACGCCGAAGACATGACGCGTAGCCTGCGACATACCGTGCATGACATCATGCAGACCCATAGTGAGATGAGCGAGAAGATGCATGACATCATGCAGACCCATAGCGGGATGAGCGAGAAGATGCACGACATCATGCAGAGCCATGGACACAGTGAGATGGAGAAGATGGAGGAGGAGGATGAGGAAGAGGAACTTCTGGAGGAGATGACGGAAGAGGAGGAGGATATTAAGATCAATATTAACATCAAGGAGGAGAAGTATATGACGAGTGAGGAGTATTGAGAACACAATGAGGAATTAAGGGACTTTTAAAGAGGTTTTAGAGAGGGAACTGTAACAGTGGAGGTGTTATTGTCCCGAAATCGACGAGAGAAAGAAAATAAGCATAGGAAAAGCCAGCTGTTCCCAGAACGAACCTTATCTGTTTAGGAGGCGAAGTTTCGCCTAGTGTTTACAAGGCAGAGGCTCTACCCTCCACGGCTGGTAATTTTTAACGTGGACCTGTGGTCCTGAAAGCTGAAAGTATGATATTTGGTAGAGACTCTTCTTTAGTAGATTACCTAGATAAACGTACATGACAGGTTTTGGCTTGATAACAAACCTCATACAGAGAACTAGATATTAAGATCAATATTAACATCAAGGAGGAGAAGTATATGACGAGTGAGGAGTATTGAGAACGCAATGAGGAATTAAGGGACTTTTGAAGAGGTTTTAGAGAGGAAACTGTAACAGTGGAGGTGTTATTGTCCCGAAATCGACGAGAGAAAGAAAATAAGAATAGGAAAAGCCAGCTGTTCCTAGAACGGAGATTATCTGTTTTGGAGGCGAAGGTTCGCCTAGTCCGCCTAGTGCTTACAAGGCAGAGGCTCTACCCTCCACGGCTGGTAATTTTTACCGTAAACCTGTAGTCCTGAAAGCTGAAAGTATGAACTTTGATAGAGACTCTTCTTTAGTAGAATACAGAAGGGTACATGACGAGTTTCGGGTTGATATTGATAAGAAACCCACAGAACTTTGATAGAGACTCTTCTTTAGTAGAATACAGAAGGGTACATGACGAGTTTCGGGTTGATATTGATAAGAAACCCACAGAAAAAAACTGTAGAAAAGATTTCAAGTCGATCTGTTGAAGGCATATCCTTGTTTTGTTTTAAATTTTGTTGATAATTCTGTAAATTAGCAATGTATTTTGTGCAATGAAATGTAGGTAGGTACATAGGTATGTGTGTTCTATTTATAGACAGAACTTTATCGTAAGTAATGTCCCTATGATTTGGGAATCTAATGTCTTTCCCATTTCGCCAAAGATTAACAAATGAATTGTTGATTAGGAAAACCTTTTTATAGGACGAAAAGTTCAATGTGGACACACAAATTGTAGATTGTACATACTTATTATAAAATTCTTCCTTTTCCATAAGAATATTATAGATTTCAAAGCATTGTCTTTATCTAGGATAGTAAGTCATTAGATAGTTTTGGTTCCCTATGATTTGGGATTCTAATGTCTTTCCCATTTCGCCAAAGATTAACAAATGAATTGTTGATTAGGAAAACCTTTTTATAGGACGAAAAGTTCAATGTGGACACACAAATTGTAGATTGTACATACTTAATATAAAATTCTTCCTTTTCCATAAGAATATAGATTTCAAAGCATTGTCTTTATCTAGGTTACTATTTTTTGTTTTCTTGTAAATAAGGTTTTCGTTTATAAATAAATAAAACAAATATTTGTGGATTTTTTTCAAAAAATAAAACAACTTTCATTCTAGTCTATAAAACAAATAAAAAGTCATGGCTCATTTCATTAAAATTGCACGGAGTTTTCTCTTTAGCTTGTTTTTCTTCTGTAACAGGTCTGTTCATCCCGTAGTATGTACCTAAATAGAATGTCAGGCAAAAAATATCCCCCGTATAATTTGAGAATTTGACCACAATAATAGTAGTAGCCTACTGCTGGAGTAAACGGACTTTTCAGTCCTATGCGAGCAGTATAAATAAACACTATTATTATTATCAATTTGGATTTCATCAATGTCGATATAGTGACAGGTAGGTATGTGGCGCTTCCACGAAAGACTGGTTCCGAGAAAAGCCAGCAGGATACCAACCACGCTCAACGTTGCTTCAGTAGCTCAGTTTGGGAAGCGCCACTGACTTTGGATTATAAAGTACCTAACTGTTTTTATGCATGGCTCATTTCATTAAAATTGCACGGAGTTTTCTCTTGGTCTTCTCTTTAGCTTGTTTTTCTTCTGTAACAGGTCTGTTCATCCCGGAGTGTGTACCTAAGTAGGATGTCAGGCAAAAAATATCGCCCCATTAAGTTATAAGACCTATGGTTCAGGGTAGATACACATTGGCGACAAGCCAAGTAGTAACTATTTTCCTTTCGGAATTTCCCTCGCCTGAAGCTCGTTTTCCCTCTTTTGGTGTGATAGTGCCTGTACTAAACCATAGGAGATCCAAGATGGCTCGCCATCGGAATCTTTTCTGTTTCTGAAAGGGAAGTACAACTTTACCAACCTACTCACATTAACCCTTGACTAGTCTCACTTCAGAGATTTCAGAGAACCATTTTGAACAGAGCTTTCACTACAGCTGGTTTGCAAGTTTGTCTATCCATTAAGTTATAAGACCTATGGTTCAGGGTAGATACACATTGGCGACAAGCCAAGTAGTAACTATTTTCCTTTCGGAATTTCCCTCGTCTGAAGCTCGTTTTCGCTCTTTTGGTGTGATAGTGCCTGTACTAAGCCATAGGAAATCCAAGATGGCTCGCCATCGGAATCTTTTCTGTTTCTGAAAGGGAAGTACAACTTTACCAACCTACTCACAGTAACCGTTGACTAGTCTGACTTCAGAGAACCATTTTGAACAGTGCTTTCTCTGCAGCTGGTTTGCAAGTTTGTCCATCTACCTACTCTTTAAAATGGATCTCTCTATTGAATTTTCTCAGACGAATAATTCAGACGTTTCCAAACATCCAAGACAAATAATATTATCCATCTTTTTAAGCGCACTCTCTCTCTCTCTCTCTCAGAAAAAAAAATTTTCTCAGACGAATAATTCAGACGTTTCCAAACATCCAAGACAAATAATATCCATCTTTTTAAGCGCACTCTCTCTCTCTCTCTCAGAAAAAAATGGAGGAGGAAGAGGAGAGGAGGTAGGAGGATCATTCCCTAATTTCCCAAATTACTTTTCCTCGTTCCCATCCAACTGTAGCCGGGACCCGGGTGGCATTTCACAAATTATCTTCTTATCCTCCTCGCAAATTATCCCAGGCTTCCCCCCAGAGCCCGTACTTTATCAATTTAAATAAATTAATTGAGATAAAAAAAAGTACAAAGAAAGAGGAATGGGATGAAAAAGAGAGGAGGAGGCGAAAAAGAAGAGGAGGAAGAAGAAGACGAAGAAGGAGAAGAAGAAGAAGAAGAAGAAGAAGAAGAAAAAAAGGAAGATGGAGAAGAGGAATAAGAAAAAGAGGAAGAGGAAGAGGAAGAAGAAGAAGAGGAAGAAGAAGAAAAAGAAGAAGAAGAAAAGGAGGAGAAGGAGGAAATAAAGGACAAAAAGGAGGAGGGGGAGAAAAAAAACTATAATGGAAATGAAAAGAAAACTAAGTGGAAAGCTTTAAAGTGAAAGAGAAGAAAAAAAAAATATATGAAGGGATTTACATTTAAGTCATTCTAAAGCTCCTCTAAAAACCGCGAGTTGCAAGGAGATGAGGTTGAAAGGGGAGAGAGGGAGTGAAGGATAAGGGAGTGAAGGACAGGAGGGAGAGGGAGTGAAGGGTAGGAAGTAAATTAGCAATGTATTTTGTGCAATGAAATGTAGGTAGGTACATAGGTATGTGTGTTCTATTTATAGACAGAATTTTATCGTAAGTCATTACTTACGATGTAAGTCATTGCATGACATCATGCAGACCCATAGTGAGATGAGCGAGAAGATGCATGACATCATGCAGACCCATAGCGGGATGAGCGAGAAGATGCACAACATCATGCAGAGCCATGGGCATGGTGAGATGGAGAAGAAGAAGAAGAAGAAGAAGAAGAAGAAGAAGAAGAAGAAGAAGAAGAAGAAGAAAAAGGAAGATGGAGAAGAGGAATAAGAAAAAGAAGAAAAAGAGGAAGAAGAAGAGGAAGAGGAAGAAAAAGAGGAGGAGGAAGAAGAAGAAGAAGAAGAAGAAGAAGAAGAAAAAGAAGAAGAAAAAGAAAAGCTAGGAGGAGAAGGAGGAAATAAAGGACAAAAAAAGGAGGAGGGGGAGAAAAAAAACTATAATGGAAATGAAAAGAAAACTAAGTGGAAAGCTTTAAAGTGAAAGAGAAGAAAAAAAAAATATATGAAGGGATTTACATTTAAGTCATTCTAAAGCTCCTCTAAAAACCGCGAGTTGCAAGGAGATGAGGTTGAAAGGGGAAAAGGGGAGAGAGGGAGTGAAGGACAGGAGGGAGAGGGAGTGAAGGGTAGGAAGGAGGGATAAAAGAAATTGAGTTCAGACAAACCCTCTGAAAATAGAAAGTAATAATCTCCCCGGATCGTTTATTAACACATTCAGCGTCACTACATCTATAGATGTAATAGTGAAAACCGAAACGAACTTGATTTACGATTATTTCTACCTGGATTAACACTTACGAGCTGGAATATTTATATGTATTTATATCCACATTCAGATGATGGGATAATGGGTTAGCTGATGGCTGTTTGGTTATGGGTTAGGGTTAGCTTACGGTGATGGCTGGTTAGGTGTTTTTCGGATTTGGCCTTTTGAGACCAGATAGGTGGACTGGACTCTAGACGGAATAAAGTACGTGATTTAGCAGGTGGAATTTCGAACTTGATTTACGATTATTTCTACCTGGATTAACACTTACGAGCTGGAATATTTATATGTATTTATATCCACATTCAGATGATGGGGTAATGGGTGAGCTGATGGCTCTTTGGTTACGGGTTAGGGTTAGTACATAAATATATATATATATATATATAGTGATGGCTGGTTAGGTGTTTTTCGGATTTGGCCTTTTGAGACCAGATAGGAAGGTGGACTGGACTCTAGACGGAATAAAAGTACGTGATTTAGCAGGTGGAATTCTTTCAAGAGGTTTGATAGAGGCTGTAGCATCCTTAACTGCGAGTAGTTCACTAAAAAGAGTAGTTCTTTCCTATTACTCACTGATTCTTTACACATCTCTAGAGTACGGATCAAACACCAATCCTCAAATATATTTATAAACCCATGATTTAATCTTCTTTGCACAATAATTGTCCTTAGCAGTTAGTTAGGCTGTAGCATCCTTAACTGCGAGTAGTTCACTAAAAAGAGTAGTTCTTTCCTATTACTCACTGATTCTTTACACATCTCTAGATTACGGACCAAACATCAATCCTCGAATATATTTATAAATCCATGATTTAATCTTCTTTACACAATAATTGTCCTTAGCAGTTAGTTATCAAATGACGTAGCCCCTTTGAAAAAGTCTCATATAAACCGTTTTTCTCTCTTACAGGTCTGGTTCAAGAACCGTCGCGCTAAGTGGCGTAAACGCGAGCGCAACGCGATGAATGCCGCGGCTGCAGCTGCTGTCGATTTCAAGAACGGCTTCAGCACTCAATTCAACGGCTTGATGCAAACGTTCCCAGATACGGACTCTCTGTATACGAGTGCTTACTCGTCGTATAACAACTGGGCCTCCAAAGTACCCAGCCCGCTAGGTAAGTGATAAATTTTCTTGTGGAAGGAATGTGGAATGAAAACTTTGTTATCCTTAAACGAATCCTTAAAAGAATAAACTGCAGAGTCCGATTCCCATGTAGGTACCTACTTATAATCCTGGACTGAAATTAGAGAAATTGAGTTCAGACAAACCCTCTGAAAATAGAAAGTAAAAATCTCCCCGGATCGTTTATTAAGTAGCAGTTTGTGCGTGTAGGAAGAACACAAGTGTATGTAACGCCTGTAATTTGATTGCAAGGTATGCAACCCGAAATTTGTATGAAACGCCTATAATATGATTTGAGATTATGCAAACTTATAATCATTTTTTAAGATTGCTTTTTCCTGCGAATTTTCCAAAAATATGGGCCGAATAATAATACGACTCTTGTGTGAAAGGTAAACACTAGGCGAGGTTAACGCCGGAGGCATTCTCTAAAATGAGCTGGGATCGAACCCACGCCCTCCTGTTTACCAGGCGAGCGTCTTGACCACTAAGCCTCCGGAGTTACTTAAGATGTTGCCAGTTGAACACACAATATGACACTGTTTTGGTAACGCAATGTAGCAGTTAGGTTAGGCACTCCATTGTTACTTAAAAAGGTAGTTATGTAAATAAAAAGAAAGCCGGGAGGCATTCTCTAAAATGAGCTGGGATCGAACCCACGCCCTCCTGTTTACCAGGCGAGCGTCTTGACCACTACGCCTCCGGAGTTAATTAAGGTGTTGCCAGTTGAACACACAATATGACGCTGTTTTGGTAACGCAATGTAGCAGTTAGGTTAGGTTAGGCACTCCATTGTTACTTAAAAAGGTAGTTACCTATGTAAATAAAAAGAAAGCCGTCAATTTCAAAGTAAGGTGTATATCACAGATTTGATTGTTTTATTTCAACATAAAGCTTCTTAAAAACCCTGCAATGTACCATGTAAAACAAAATACATAAATCTAAACTGTCTAGAAAAATAAGTGTCTAAACTAAAATTACCTAGTCTTTGTTCTACAGTACAATTGCTACAGGTTTAAATCTAACTACAGATTTCGAAGGAGTATAAAAAAATAAATAATAGAGATTTTTTCACAGAAATAATAAAACAAAATAAATAAATCTAAACTGTCTAGAAAAATAAGTGTCTAAACTAAAATTACCTAGTCTTTGTTCTACAGTACAATTGCTAAAGGTTTTAATCTAACTACAGATTTCGAAGGAGTATAAAAAAATAAATAATAGAGATTTTTTCACAGAAATACATCGTAAGTCTAAAATAAATAATCAATTTAGCTAAAAACACAAAGAGAAAAAATGTCAATATGGGCATTGAGCAATGCTCTAAGAATAGTTAGAATAGGTCCGAAAATGAGATTCTTACTAAATATTGAGCAAAAATTGCAACAAAGTAAAGAAACATGGCCAATTTGGAAACAAAAAGGTACTATCGGCGTGAACGACCTGGGATTCCAGAGTTAAAACGCCTTATTCGAAAAAAGGCACTATCTTTACTTTCTAAGAATAGTTAGAATAGGTCCGAAAATGAGATTCTTACTAAATATTGAGCAAAAATTGCAACAAAGTAAAGAAACATGGCCAATTTTAAACAAAAAGGTACTATCGGCGTGAACGACCTGGGATTCCAGAGTTAAAACGCCTTATTCGAAAAAAAAAGGCACTATTTTTACTTTGTATTTTTGTGAATATTATCTCAAACGGTTCTCGAGATAGAGCGATCAGTGTGTGAACTATGAAATGTGAACTGTGAATGAGTGAATGGATCTTGTTTTTATAATATAAGATTTTTGTGAATATTATCTCAAATATGTAAGATTTTGATTCACCAAGCTTTATCTTACAACAAAGGAGAAAATAAAATAATAGCTGATGTCTATGTCACTTAATGAAACTTGAAATGTCAATGGAAATAACAGTAGCCATAGACAACTGTGTCGGAGTTTTCGGTTCCTCAGTTTGTTGGCATGGGTCACATCTTGTAACTAACTCTCAAATCACTTTTTATTGAACCGATTTTCTTGAAACTTGATATTTTGGATGGCAATAGAATATTTCATGTACATATGTTTCAATTTCTAATTTTTTATCGGCTTCAGATTTTGATTCGGTAATCAATAATGTTCATACCAGAGCATCACTCATTAGAACTAATGCGGATTCTTGTCAATTATCTAGCTATTGGGTTAAAAAAAATGTGCTAGTGTAACTAACTCTCAAATCACTTTTTATTGAACCGATTTTCTTGAAACTTGATATTTTGGATGGCAATAGAATATTTCATGTACATATCGTCGCTGTCAATACGAACTATCGTAAGTGAAAATTTTGAGATTTTGAGTTAAGATACGTGTAGGGGGTAGAAAAATGCGTTTTTTTATGTCACAAAGTATCGTAACCGTCATATATCTTGTAACTAACTCTCAAATCACTTTTTATTGAACCGATTTTCTTGAAACTTGATATTTTGGATGACAATAGAATATTTCATGTATGTTTCAATTTCTATTTTTTTTTTTATATCGGCTTCAGATTTTGAGATGCAGGATATAGGGTTTCACCCAAAGGCACAGGTTTTCCTCAAAAGAGGCTCTAAATCAGACTAGATCCAGTTTACCACCCAGCTCCAGGCGGAAGCACAGGGTTCCATCCTCTAAATCCTCATATCATGCGTACATCCATGGTTCATCCTATACTCGATGTATTTGATGCCCGTGTTGTGCCAATAGTAGAGGGCCAGCACCACGAAGAAGTGCCACCATTGGTGAGAGGAGCCGATATAGTCTACTTTGCCGGTGAAGAAACATTCGGGAAAGCGAGTGATGTAGATGAGAAACGCCAGCCCGGAGATACCGTACATGCCCATCACTCGCGGGAGAAGCATCTGGGGGGAGAGAAAAGAGACATACGTCAGATAGAGGGAAAATAACTTTTACAACTTCACAGGTACGTTTTAGTTCATTGTTTTATCAGACATGGACCTTCACAAAGATACCGAGGCAAAATCACAAAAGATCTAACCAGTGCCCTAAATCACCAAAGTATGGAAAAGTATCTTACAAGTGAAACAGCCAATGGAAAAGCAGAATTTTGAATTTGGACGAATCATATCGAAATATGGAATTGTAAATACTTTTCCATACTTTGGTGATTTAGGGCACAGGTCGCAGTGACCAAGGGCGTTTATTAAAGCCGATGGCCCTACACACTTTGTTTCTGAGGGGAGTATAACTTTGAAGATTCGTGGAAGCTTAACCCATCCTTTAGGTCTGTTTGCCCCTACACGGATCGGACTTTTTGAGAATAATATAGAAAATAATCTCATACGCCCAACATATTCATCAAGCCTGAAAAAGAACCTCCTATCAATAGGTGATCGCGATGAAGTACTAGAACTGCTAAACAAATACCACCATCACGAATCTCTCTTCACGGACACATAATTACATACACAATTGAACCAGAAGTACTCACACATCTGCATAAAGAGTACCAATAAGTACCATCTCATCCCATGACAGGATAAATAGAAGTGCCTCTTTAAGAAATTCTAAGAACACTTATTTGATTCTACTTATTTGACTGATCATTTGGTTCCACTTTCTCCTAAGGTACTGCACAGTGTTGCCAACAATGATTCTAATAAGTATGGAATCATTTTGGCCTCTCTAATGACAAAATGTGTTTTAAATTGTAATTGCACTAATTGTATTTCACTCCCTATGGCGAAGAAAAGAGGGACCCTGCTATCATGCCAAGTTAGAGAAACTTTACACTAGTAAACCATTTTTTCATTGACTAAATAAATGAAAGAAAATACCAGAGAACCAGCAGCACACATACTTTACTTAGAAATGCATTCATGGCAAAATTGAACAGTTCGTTATAGCACTTAAATAAACCATCAGATATTCAGAACAAAAGAATTCCACCATTAGGAATACCATTTTCATAGAAAATACAAGGACTTGGGATACATATACTTTCCAATATTGTTTCATGATTTGTATGCACCAGATTTCATGGTATTTCATGATTTGTATGCACCAGACATACCTTTTTGGAAATTGCTTATCTTTCTTTTCTCTTACATTGCCCCCATTCAAACTGCCTTTTTCCTGCATCCAAATATTCTATCATCAATTTTCACTTCCAACTGCACTGAATATTTAAGATCTTCAACATATTTGAATTCCTCAGGTTCATTTACCTGGTTTGCCATACATTTTCCCATCGGTAGTTGGCACCTGTGTTATTTGCTGGCACAACATTGGCGCTACTACCACAATATAGTTACTATTGTCAGAGAGATGGTTACTATAGTCAGAGAGGCAGTAAAGGCATATGGCACAGCAGAATGTGAACCAAACGCACCAAGATTTACAACTGAGCATTATCGATTCTACATGCCTATCTCATTGTGATAAAGTACTAGGGAACATGATGGGAATATAATTCCTGCTATTCAACCAAGCCAACTGATACCTAGAGGCCAACACTGAAACCTAGTACTACCATCCGCTACAAACTACATGCCTTTATGTTGGCAATAGTTTCTTTGACAGTCACAATACGTATGTAAATTGTATGTACATAC
>NW_007378360.1:65363-78169 GCF_000475195.1 Diaphorina citri | reverse complement strand
TTGTATTTTTTTTTTTTTTTTTTTTTTTTGCCACTTTGGTGATTTATTTATGCAAATGTGACTGTTGGTCTCTTGCGTTAATCTCATAAATAATTAATTGTCTTGTGATGATATTGTCTTTGTGAGCCATAGTCTGTTTTAGTTTTTATTTACTTTCATGTTTTCTTCGTTCAATGGTCCGTTACCCCTTATCAGTGTAAACTGTTATGACCTGATAAAGACCAAGCGAATAATGGTCGACTGTTTTTTCAAGCTGTTTAATAGAGGGAACTGTAACGACAGAGGTCTTATTGTCCCGAAAGTGAAAAGAGAAAGACAAGATAGGAGAAAGCCAGCCGTTCCGAGAACGAACCTTATCTGTTTGGGATAAAGTTCGCCCGGGCGGGACTCGAACTCACAACCTAGCGGTTGCAAGGCTACCTTCCAAGCTAACTAGGCTGGCTGAAAAGAAGAAGCAACATATGAGGTGTTGTCTATATGTCGTACAGGTTTCCAAGATCATTTGTGGAGTTGGAAAACTATTCGCCAGCCTTTTAATTACAATAATATTGCCTTTTAATGACAGTAATATTAGGACTATTATAGGACATAGAATGACCTCAATGCATTGTCGTATAGCTTCATTCGACTAGTGTGAGAATTAGTCATTCATTTTTGATAATTAGGTGAATATGGAGTGTTTTGTACTGGACTCATTTCGTTCACACTAATTTGTTTCCGGGAAATGAAAATGTAGGACAATATTTGGACCTTATGGATGGTTGAATTCGGTGAAGAGGTCAATTGCGAATTTTTTGTTGGAATTTCATCAGGCGTGCTTGTCAATTGACCAGTTTCCAACGGATCACTGAAGTTGAGCAACGTTATGTGTGGTTGTTTTCTGGACGGATGACCAGGACAACACTTGTTGTTGGCCATTTCGGGTTACTTTCAGCCTCGTTATACGTTACCTTATGACACCAGAAAGCATAGTAGACTCCAGTCAGATAGATTGCGAGCAAGCTAAGTGCAATTCCGAAGAGATCAAATGTGAGGAAGTTGTGGAAGTGACGCTCCGACTTACACGAGAACACGTGGTATAGCCGAGCAAGCTAAGTGCAATTCCGAAGAGATCAAATGTGAGGAAGTTGTGGAAGTGACGCTCAGACTTACACGAGAACACGTGGTATAGGGTGGATGTTACCATACAAATCTGAAAATAGTGGTACACAATCTGATTAGGTACTTTCCAATGTCTTTGAAGCAGTGTCCACGTATAGTCGACCCCATCAATCGACGAAGTGAATTTATGTTGTCGAGGCATCTGAAAATAGTGGTACACAATCTGATTAGGTACTTTCCAATGTCTTTGAAGCAGTGTCCACGTATAGTCGACCCCATCAATCGACGAGGTGAATTTATGTTGTCGAGGCTGTGTACGGTTTCAATCGACGTCGATCGACCATCAATCGATAGCGTCAACTTTGTGTGGACAACAGCTTAACACTTGAAATAAGGAAATGAGCACAAATATTGTTTTACAAAGTAAAAAAATAGAAAGTAATAAAATAATAATACTCTTGAGTTGAAGGTAACCACTAGACAAGTACTTCTCAGCCCTTTCATTTCCACTATAATGTGATCAATTTCTCAAATAAATTAAAACAAACTATACCTCGGTTATACCTCGGTTACCTACACGAGGTCAGCCAAAAAACAAATATACCTCGGTTGGGATTAAACCCGTGAGTTCCTAGATAACGAAAGACGATTCTCTAGTAACTTACTTGAAAGCAACCCAACAGTAGTCCCACTATGAATTTGTCAAACACCGAAGCTTCGAAGTTGAGTAGGAACAAGTCATACAGGGTGAGAGCTAGGAACAGCATCCAGCCGAATATGTGAGACCAAATGTTGATTGTTTCGTTAGTCATCCAGAATATACTGAAATTCAGAAGGAAAAGCAGACAATTCTCAGTATTATGAAAATCGAAAGCACACACAGGTATAGCCTGTGGCGATAACATGTTGATTGCAACAGTTCTCCATTACAATAATAGTAGTAGCCTACTGCTGGAGTAAAGGGACTTTTCAGTCCTATGCGAGCAGTATAAATAAGCACTATTATTATTATTAGGCAAAGTTTTTGCTGGAGGCGTTCTCTACCAGCTAATCCTTAGAGCTCCATTATTATGTGGTCAAAATTTCAGATAAATTAAAATAAAATCCCGTGCCTCCTCGGCTGGGTTTGAACCAGAAAGTTCTTGGATAACGAATAAGGATTTCCTAAGTAGTAACTTACTTGAAAACAGCCCAACAGTAGACCCACAATGAATTTATCAAACACCGAAGCTTCGAAGTTGAGTAGGAACAAGTCATACAGGGTGAGAGCCAGGAATAGCATCCAGCCGAATATGTGAGACCAAATGTTGATTGTTTCGTTAGTCATCCAGAATATACTGAAATTCAGAAGGGAAAGCAGACCATTCTCAGTATTATGAAAATCGAAAGCACACAGGTATAGCCTGTGGCGATAGCATGTTGATTGCAACAATAGCATCCAGCCGAATATGTGAGACCAAATGTTGATTGTTTCGTTAGTCATCCAGAATATACTGAAATTCAGAAGGAAAAGCAGACCATTCTCAGTATTATGAAAATCGAAGGCACACAGGTATAGCCTGTGGCGATAGCATGCTGATTGCAAGAGTTCTCCATGGATCACTGAGGTGACAATCGCATATTGCTGTCATTTTTTGGCTGACCTCAGGCTAGGTGACATTAATGTGAGGAGGTGGGTAGCTTGTCACCTAATGGAGGTTAAACCCTCGGCATTATTTTTTTTTTCTTTTTTAACGGCTTTAAGTGGCAGGGTTCTCCTAGAGGAGCTCTTCCACCCAACCGCTATTAAGGTCACTTAAGTTAAAAGTAGATACTCAATTGTCCTCACGAGAGGCTGATTGCACCTCCAACTCTAAGCACGGAGTCTTGAACTCCAAGGAATAATATCCTTCATAGAAGCATTGTTGGCTTAGGAAGGATCCTCCTGTATTTGTTATCATTAAATAAAGAAAATAAAACAATAAACAAATAAAACACCGCGAATCGAACTCGGAACCTTCGGAGTGCAAGCCTAGTGTGATACCCACTAGACCATAAAGGGTTCTTGTTGAACATACCTCTCTATGCACATTTTCGTCGACAAATAGCCTCGGTAGCCGGACAGAATATAGGGATTGAACTGTAGATGTGTAGGGGCTTCATGATAGCTGAGCAGTGTAATAGCAGAAGGCGAGGCTGAAGGGGACTTTGAATTGCCGGGTCTGCGGGTTTGAGCCTCGGCCTCGTCAGAATCCGAATCGCTGAGTCTCTCTTTGTCCTGAAAACAGAGAAGATTATTATTATTATTTTTTTTTTTCATTTTTTTTTTTTTTTTTTTAAAAACCATTGGATTACTTTTTTACTAATGTTAAAGCAACATTTGATTGGTATCTGGATGGGCCACCATAATATGGATATGGGCAATCACATGCTTCTGACTTTTCTCGGACCGATTCATACTGGGTGAGGTCAATTCTTTTTGCAGGGTTTATACGCTTTTCTTGGAATGAAATTCCATGACTTTTCCAGGTTTTCCCTGTTATGTAATTCTATCCGTCTCCTAATACATTATTCAACTATGTACACATGTAGATTAATCTTATGATATTCCAAGCTGATTAAAATCGATCAATTTAGATCAAATCCTGTTAGCGAACACCAAGGTTATTAGTTGAAATCCCACACCCCCACTAAATTGATGCCAATGTAAACAAAATCCACGGAAAGCAAACAAAAACAATTAGGTGTGTATTACATATGTATTATTGGCTCATGCAAGATGCATAGGCGTAACAAACATTATCCGTATATGACTGAGATTTGGTAGTTTAGTTTGGTGGACTATCAAACAGATAGTAGGTAGGTAGGTAAGGTACCTATCTAATGATTGCATAGAAATCGTTATTGAAATCACAAAGAATGGAAAGTAACGTATGAGAGAACAAGCGCTGATTCAGAAGTGGTTTATAAACAGTTCAACTGCTCTAAAATAGACTACCTACTTTGAATCAACTGTGAGGGATTTTAAATGCGGTCTTTTCTAGAAAAACCCCATTTTGTAAAATGATTCCAAAAAAAAAACTACAGTATGAATATCAAGGATAGAAACCTAAAAGTTGAAAAACAGATTCCCTCGATCTATTTTTAACCATCGCAATCAGCATTTTTATCATCACGTTGATTTATACTGTGCAAAAATTGCTCCTGAAAGAGATTGTGCAAAAATTGCTCCTGAATTTATGTTAAGGCGGTCTCTTCTTGATCACTTGTGTGCCGCGTCCATTTCAGTTTAGGACTATTGCACTACTACTGGAAGAGAAAGAAAAGGAATAAGAATAATATAGAAAATAATCTCATACGCCCAACATATTCATCAAGCCTGAAAAAGAACCTCCTATCAATAGGTGATCGCGATGAAGTGCTAGAACTGCTAAACAAATACCACCATCACGAATCTCTCTTCTCGGACACATAATTACATACACAATTGAACCAGAAGTACTCACACATCTGCATAAAGAGTACCAATAAGTACCATCTCATCCCATGACAGGATAAATAGAAGTGCCTCTTTAAGAAATTCTAAGAACACTTATTTGATTCTACTTATTTGACTGATCACTTGGTTCCACTTTCTCCTAAGGTACTGCACAGAGTTCCTAACAATGATTCTAATAAGTATGGAATCATTTTGGCCTCTCTAATGACAAAATGTGTTTTAAATTGTAATTGCACTAATTGTATTTCACTCCCTATGGCGAAGAAAAGAGGGACCCTGCTATCATGCCAAGTTAGAGAAACTTTACACTATAGTAAACCATCTTTTCATTGACTAAATAAATGAAAGAAAATACCAGAGAACCAGCAGCATACATACTTTACTTAGAAATGCATTCATGGCAAAATTGAACAGTTCGTTATAGCACTTAAATAAACCATCAGATATTCAGAACAAAAGAATTCCACCATTAGGAATACCATTTTCATAGAAAATACAAGGACTTGGGATACATATACTTTCCAATATTGTTTCATGATTTGTATGCACCAGATTTCATGGTATTTCATGATTTGTATGCACCAGACATACCTTTTTGGAAATTGCTTATCTTTCTTTTCTCTTACATTGCCCCCATTCAAACTGCCTTTTTCCTGCATCCAAATATTCTATCATCAATTTTCACTTCCAACTGCACTGAATATTTAAGATCTTCAACATATTTGAATTCCTCAGGTTCATTTACCTGGTTTGCCATACATTTTCCCATCGGTAGTTGGCACCTGTGTTATTTGCTGGCACAACATTGGCGCTACTACCACAATATAGTTACTATTGTCAGAGAGATGGTTACTATAGTCAGAGAGGCAGTAAAGGCATATGGCACAGCAGAATGTGAACCAAACGCACCAAGATTTACAACTGAGCATTATCGATTCTACATGCCTATCTCATTGTGATAAAGTACTAGGGAACATGATGGGAATATAATTCCTGCTATTCAACCAAGCCAACTGATACCTAGAGGCCAACACTGAAACCTAGTACTACCATCCGCTACAAACTACATGCCTTTATGTTGGCAATAGTTTCTTTGACAGTCACAATACGTATGTAAATTGTATGTACATACGAGGACCTATAGGTTTTATAACTCGAGACTTCGATCATCTTCAGTGAATGATTACTCCTTGAAGAATCCTACATACGGGTCGGAATAGTGTCGTATAGAGATGAGTCAACCTTTGGCTAGAATAAGCTGATCGAATAACGAATAGAGGGCAAGAAGTGATCGTAAAGAGAAGAAAACCAAGTACGATCTCCTCTTAGCTTCTTACTTTTAAAACTTGTTCGTGGCACTTTGTTCTAATAACCAAATTGTAACGACCATCAAACGTAGAAAAACTCAGTTCACAGTATGATGAATCCTCACCTTCGAGCCACAAAAATCGTCCAATGATTAATACTCCTCAATAAATTTCATAAGTTGACTGGGACTTGAACCACCAACCTCCAGATCCGAAGTACAGCGTGCTAACCACCACTCGGGTTGGTCACGATTACAGACCTACTGTGAAGTACCTAAGAGGTGAACAGCAGAATTTACGACCAAATACAAAAGACAAGAATCAGTACCGAGATTTGAAGACACGAATCAGTAAAATCACTTTGGAGTTATGACTGGTCATCATGATTTGCAGTAAAGCTGAGAAAATGCTCGGTAACCCAACATGACAATGAGGATATGTGAAGGAATGAATAATACACAGATTTACTTCCTTGCTTCCTCTTGCCAGAAAGAGTCTGAAATCGACAAGAACATCAAACTTCAAGAGCTTAATCATTCCCAGAATGGTAGATACTTGGTACTTACTGGTTTGGGAGAGCTAAATCATTCCTGAGATGGTACCTACTTACTGATTTGGTAATTTCAAGATGTCATGTTTTTAAATTGATCAGATGAGGGCCGGTAACCATTCTGTGTAACTAAAGTTAACAACTGATGTGTACATACAATACCGAAAATGCTCGGTAACCCAACATGACAATGAGGATATGTGAAGGAATGAATAATACACAGATTTACTTCCTTGCTTCCTCTTGCCGGATAGAGTCTGAAATTGACAAGAACATCAAACTTCAAGAGCTTAATCATTCCCAGAATGGTATAGATACTTGGTACTTACTGATTTGGGAGAGCTAAATCATTCCTGAGATGGTACCTACTTACTGATTTGGTAATTTCAAGATGTCATGTTTTTTAAATTGATCAGATGAGGGCCGGTAACCATTCTGTGTAACTAAAGTTAACAACTGATGTGTACATACAATACATACATACCTCCTCTTTACCTTACAGATCAAGTTTGTAAGGATTTAACCTAGATTTGGCATATTTGATTTAATTTTGCCGATATTTTACTATCCTTCTTCCGAATTTTGAACTTTTACCCAAATCAAGTTTTAAGTCCAAACACCACCTGAAGAACATTTACGTTACTAGACTACAAGCGTAAATCAAAGATCTTGCATACCTACATCAACGAACTACATAAGGTGTCAGGTTTGTTGGATTAGGGTCGCGGAAATCAAGAGTGCTTGGTCACGTGATGAATATCTGAAGAACATTTACGTTACTAGACTACAAGCGTAAATCAAAGATCTTGCATACCTACATCAACGAACTACATAAGGTGTCAGGTTTGATGGATTAGGATCGCGGAAATCAAGAGTGCTTGGTCACGTGATGAATATAAAAACTTCTTGAAAGACACATAAGGATTAGACCACTAAATTTACCTGATGGTCAAGTGAAGTCCCAGACTCTAAATATGAAGACAAGTGGACTGATCAATTTAAGTCTTATTTATTTTTATAAAATCATACAAAGGATATTCTGGAAGTATTCAACCCGGAACCTGACAGCCTAGTTAGCTTGGAAGGTAGCGTGTCTGCCTTGTAAGGACTAGGTCGCAGGTTCGATTAACGCCTGGGGCGGATTTTATTCTAAACAAATAAGATTCGTTCTCGGAACAGCTGGCTTTTTAATATACTGTCTTTCTTCTCCCTTCACTTTCAGGACGATAAGACCTTAGCAGTTACAGTTCCCTCTATCAAGGAACTTTCAGGGGGGTAAGTCCCCCTACCGTGGCTTGAAACCAGACTGTCCTACTAACCCTGGGTTCCATGCCATGGACTGATTAGTGCTCCACATGGACCTTACGTAATCCAGGTAATCGCTGTGTACCCGAGCAGTGGCGGAGGTTTATAGAGGGACTGTTCCTGGAGAACTAGAGAGATTATTTCTTCTGCTTTTTTAAAAGCCTAATTAAACTTTGTAAAATTAATTGAGAAAATATTGTCCAATTTGTTTGATCAACTTCTCTCTCATACGATTGAAAAAATCTAGTCTGGAAGTCTGGAGACTTAAGATATACAAATAAAAATATGATTCTGTAAGGCCAGCCACTCTTGCTATCCCTAAAATTTCCTTCCATCCTTAAAATTATTAGTGACACAGTTTGTATGCAAATTGTATGTATGCGAGGAACGAGGACCTATAGGTTTTATAACTCAAGAAGACTCAAGACTTCAATCATCTTCTGTGTGAAGAATTACTTTTTGAAGGATCCTACATACTACGGGTCGAAATAGTATCGTAAAGAGATAAGTCTTTTAACCTTTGGCTAAAATTATCTATTAGAGTAATCAGACTTACGTTTGGCTAAAATTATCTATTAGAGTAATCAGTAATCATAAAGAGAAGGGTACTTGGTAGTACTTCCTCGTAGCTTGTAGCTTTTAAATCTTGTCCGTGGCACTTTGTTCTAATAACCATCAAATTGTTACGACCATCAAACGTAGAAAGCATGAATTGATGAATCCTCACCTTCGAGCCACAAAAATAGTCCAATGATAAGTCCAACGATCCTCAATAAATTTCATAAGTTGACTGGGACTTGAACCACCAACCTCCAGATCTGAAGTACAGTGTGCTAACCACCACTCGGGTTGGTCACGATTACAGACCTACTGTGAAGTACCTAAGAGGTGAACAACAGAATTTACGACCAAATACAAAAGACAAGAATCAGTACCGAGATTTGAAGGCACAAATCAGTAAAATCACTATGGAGTTATGACTGGTCATCATGATTTGCAGTAAAGCTGAGAAAATGCTCGGTAACCCAACATGACAATGAGGATATGTGAAGGAATGAATAATACACAGATTTACTTCCTTGCTTCCTCTTGCCGGATAGAGTCTGAAATTGACAAGAACATCAAACTTCAAGAGCTTAATCATTCCCAGAATGGTATAGATACTTGGTACTTACTGATTTGGGAGAGCTAAATCATTCCTGAGATGGTACCTACTTACTGATTTGGTAATTTCAAGATGTCATGTTTTTTAAATTGATCAGATGAGGGCCGGTAACCATTCTGTGTAACTAAAGTTAACAACTGATGTGTACATACAATACATACATACCTCCTCTTTACCTTACAGATCAAGTTTGTAAGGATTTAACCTAGATTTGGCATATTTGATTTAATTTTGCCGATATTTTACTATCCTTCTTCCGAATTTTGAACTTTTACCCAAATCAAGTTTTAAGTCCAAACACCACCTGAAGAACATTTACGTTACTAGACTACAAGCGTAAATCAAAGATCTTGCATACCTACATCAACGAACTACATAAGGTGTCAGGTTTGTTGGATTAGGGTCGCGGAAATCAAGAGTGCTTGGTCACGTGATGAATATAAAACTTCTTGAAAGACACATAAGGATTAGACCACTAAATTTACCTGATGGTCAAGTGAAGTCCCAGACTCTAAATATGAAGACAAGTGGACTGATCAATTTAAGTCTTATTTATTTTTATAAAATCATACAAAGGATATTCTGGAAGTATTCAACCCGGAACCTGACAGCCTAGTTAGCTTGGAAGGTAGCGTGTCTGCCTTGTAAGGACTAGGTCGCAGGTTCGATTAACGCCTGGGGCGGATTTTATTCTAAACAAATAAGATTCGTTCTCGGAACAGCTGGCTTTTTAATATACTGTCTTTCTTCTCCCTTCACTTTCAGGACGATAAGACCTTAGCAGTTACAGTTCCCTCTATCAAGGAACTTTCAGGGGGGAAATTCATTTGAATTAGTAGTTCTGTGACTTATGGCTGGAGTGCACAATCTCATGTTATTTCTCAACATACTCGAAGACTGTCCCATTTACCATGAAGATAATCTGAGACTATCTAAACTTCCATAGCGATAAGTCAAACCAAGAAGAACTGCTTAATCACAACGCTTATCTTGCACATCATCAGATAATGTCTGCGGAGATAATCTGAACGAAAAGTGGTTCACTAGGTAACTTAGATATGATGAGACCTTGGCAAGATAATGCAGTTGAGAACTGTACCGGACTGATTCATTATTGGTCATCTGTACAGAGATGTTCCAGGGGTTTATGTTGACTAGGAAAATCAGAATTTTCCAAACCAAGAATCAGAACTTCCCGATGTTGTCATTGTTGTCTTCAAGACTTTTGTCACCGGAGCTACCCAGTAACTTGAAAAATAAACAAGAGATCGACATATTGATGTCAGCTGTTCTGGGAGCTCTTGGATTCGACACAGGGAATGGTTATACTTTTTAGATTCGGAGATAAATGGCTTTGAAAGATAACAATTTCTGACATAACAACAGACCTTAGCAGCTACCTAATAAACAGTAACGAAAAATTAATTAGTGTGTCGCAACACTGGAAAGGATCAATTTTGTCATGACCGGAAAGTACCTAAGTAGTGTATTGTACACTGTACATACATAAGAAGTCGTTTTTGGAAAGTACTCATTCAATAAAACAAATATGTCAGCAGTTCTGGGAGCTCTTGGATTCGACACAGGGAATGGTTATACTTTTTAGATTCGGAGATAAATGGCTTTGAAAGATAACATTTCCGAGATAACAACAGAACTTAGCAGTTATCTGTACAGTGACGAAAAAGGAATCAGTGTGTCGCAACACTGGAAAGGACCAATTTTGTCATGACCGGAAAGTACCTAAGTAGTGACGATAAACCTCTATAAAATGTGTATTGTACACTGTACATAAGTAGTCATTTTTGGAAAGTACCCATTCAATAAAACAAACTACGTCATCAAGATCGGGTCAGCAAAAAACTACTGAACTTCTAGATACACGTTTGTAACGTTTCTTCATTGGTGCACTCCCAAAGCGGACACTCCAAGATGATCAAACTGACGTCATACAGAGAACCGATTATAAAATTTCCGAGATAATACTTACAACATTCCTCAGATTCTCCGGTTGTAAAATTGGCAAATCGTGATCTACAGGTAGTGCCAAGACTACCAGATCCACATGCCCCTAGTCAATACGTAATACTAGATCGAAAATACCGGTTTTAGTACGGAAAACTGCTTGCGTCAAATAATGAAATAAAGTTCAGTAACTAGGAATTACCTTTTGTGTCAGTTACAGGATTTACAGGCGACAGACTAAATAGAGGGAACATACGTGAAAGGGACTAAGTTTGATGGCAAATCTAGTCAGTTAGGTATCTAATAATTTTTAGTTTTGAGGCACGGTTGAATCTTGTCATAGGGGAGTGCAACTAGTTCACGACATTTCAGTACGGTAGTCTTGAATTTCCCGTGTGTCTTGTGACGTCAAAATGACGTAGTTGTGAAGATAGAGATATATCAATAGAGATACCAGACTTTCATGACTGGGGCATCACGTGATAAGCGATTCTATTAGACCAAGTAGGTAACTTGTAGGAAAAGTGTGTTGGGTCAGCCACTCACTGTCAGGTATCAGGTAAACCTGATAGGCGGACCTTTTCAGCCGTAACTGTCAGGTCTGATAGTGTGTGAGCTCATTCAAAATCAGGTAGACCTAGCAGGCGGACTTGATCAGGTGTATCTGTCAGGTCTAATACCTGATAGTGAGTGGCTGGCCTAATAGAACAAGTAGGCAACTTGGAAGTGTTAAGTGGTGCCATTGAGCAGAGTTCGTCTGAGCATTGAATTCATCATCTCAAATACCTGCAAATGCGCAAATACAAGTTGCGTATTGACAAGTTGAACGTTGGAATATGGATCACACAAGTCTTTGCCACACATTTGTTACAAAATGAGGTAAATGACTATAAAGCAGATTCGCATGGATGGTTACACAAGTACAAGCATTGTAACAAAAAATGTTTGCGATACAGGGAGTAAAAGTAGATCAAGTAGAAGGGAATATTAAATGCATGCTAAAAATGATAGTTAATGCTTAAAAACGAACATAAGGTACCAGATTTAGGTACAGAACCTAAACTCAGTTTAAGCTGTGTCCATGTCCACCGTCGACGGCATCGACCGTCAAACTGATCTGGATTTATTGTGAATCGATGTGAGATCACCGTCGATTGACGGGCGGTGACTATGTTTGGACGCATCTTGCATAAATCTTTAGTATTTCACAAATTAACAAAATAACTATTCAAATGCACCAGGATATTTATCATTGTCAAAGGACATCAAAAATTGGCAGCATCAAAAATTACCAGACAATGATGTCCATCATATGAACCAAGAGAGATTCAACAAGGAATCTCCTATGAAACTAAATATTTGTAAATTGCCCAACTGCAATCCAAGTCCTACTTCTAATTGAAAAGGACCTCGAATACACAATTTAAAACCACTCGAAATTCCGCCTTCCTCCTGTTTTCAAGCTATAAAAAGGTCTTTTAAACTACTGGACGTTGTTCTGTCAGATACGTAAACCAAATAACATGCCCAAATGAAGCTACTTATAAACACAGTTCTTAAAGAACTTATAGGCCGTGATATGTATGTTTTACAGATGACAAGTTACCTTGAATGTGAACCCTTCCTAAAAAAAGCACCTTGCCCCTGGAAAAATTCTTACCATCTGTTGCTGTGATGTCTTGTCTTATAGATTCTCTTGATGATGTTTGTGTACAAGCAATTAGTCAAGTTAGGAAATTTGCATGAAGCCGCAAATCCAATAATCCAATCTACATACAATTAGGTAGCTTTAGATATCTATGTTAAGTTTGAGATGAGAGATAAAACAGTTTGGTGGAGATCTGATCGGCCTAAGGGGAGGAACGAAGGAAGAGTTAGAATTCTCAAGTTCATATATTAAAAACTTTCTTTTCCTGAAATCAATACCGTGATCGA
>NW_007378360.1:17282-63707 GCF_000475195.1 Diaphorina citri | reverse complement strand
AAAACCGAAAAGATTTTTTTTTTTTTTTTCATTTTTTTAAACCATTGGATTACTATTTTACTAATGTTAAAGCAACATTTGATTGGTATCTGGATGGGCCACCATAATATGGATATGGGCAATCACATGCTTCTGACTTTTCTCGGACCGATTCATACTGGGTGAGGTCAATTCTTTTTGCAGGGTTTATACGCTTTTCTTGGAATGAAATTCCATGACTTTTCCAGGTTTTCCCTGTTATGTAATTCTATCCGTCTCCTAATACATTATTCAACTATGTACACATGTAGATTAATCTTATGATATTCCAAGCTGATTAAAATCGATCAATTTAGATCAAATCCTGTTAGCGAACACCAAGGTTATTAGTTGAAATCCCACACCCCCACTAAATTGATGCCAATGTAAACAAAATCCACGGAAAGCAAACAAAAACAATTAGGTGTGTATTACATATGTATTATTGGCTCATGCAAGATGCATAGGCGTAACAAACATTATCCGTATATGACTGAGATTTGGTAGTTTAGTTTGGTGGACTATCAAACAGATAGTAGGTAGGTAGGTAGTAGATTAATCTTATGATATTCCAAGCTGATTAAAATCGATCAATTAGATCAAATCCTGTTATCGAACACCAAGGTTGAAATCCCACACCCCCACTAAATTGATGCCAATGTAAACAAAATCCACAGAAAGTAAACAAAAACAATTAGGTGTGTATTACATATGTATTATTGGCTCAAGATGCATAGGCGTAACAAACATTGTCCGTATATGACTGAGATTTGGTAGTTTAGTTTGGTGGACTATCAAGCAGATAGTAGGTAGGTACCTATCTAATGATTGCATAGAAATCGTTATTGAAATCACAAAGAATGGAAAGTAACGTATGAGAGAACAAGCGCTGATTCAGAAGTGGTTTATAAACAGTTCAACTGCTCTAAAATAGACTACCTACTTTGAATCAACTGTGAGGGATTTTAAATGCGGTCTTTTCTAGAAAAACCCCATTTTGTAAAATGATTCCACATACACGTTTGTAACGTTTCTTCATTGGTGCACTCCCAAAGCGGACACTCCAAGATGATCAAACTGACGTCATACAGAGAACCGATTATAACATTTCCGAGATTATACTTACAACATTCCTGAGATTCTCCGGTTGTAAAATTGGCAAATCGTGATCTACAGGCAGTGCCAAGACTACCAGATCCACATGCCCCTAGTCAATACGTAATACTAGATCGAAAATACCGGTTTTAGTACTGGAAAACTGCTTGCGTCAAATAAAGTTCAGTAACTAGGAATTACCTTTAGTGTCAGTTACAGGATTTACAGGCGACAGACTAAATAGAGGGAACATACGTGATACGGACTAAGTTTGATGGCAAATCTAGTCAGTTATCTAATAATTTTTAGTATTGAGGCACGGTTGAATCTTGTCACAAAGAGTTTCAAGAAGGAAACTCATGAAACTAAATATTTGT
Source organism: Diaphorina citri (assembly GCF_000475195.1). Lineage (NCBI taxonomy): Eukaryota > Metazoa > Arthropoda > Insecta > Hemiptera > Psyllidae > Diaphorina > Diaphorina citri. The sequence goes on along the minus strand of NW_007378360.1, from coordinate 62,217 downwards.
AAATTGCCCAAGTGCAATCCATGTCCTACTGTTTGAAAATCCTAGTCCTACTGTAATAATTGAAAAGACCTCGAAAACACAATAAAACCACTCGAAATTTCCGCCTTCTTCCTGTTTTCAAGCTATAATAAAAGGTCTTTTAACTACTGGGCTTGTTCTGTCAATAAGTTCTGTTAAGAAATAAATGCCCAAAAATGAACTACTTGTAAACAAGTTCTTAAAGAACTTATAGGCCGGTAGATATGTATGTTTTACAGATAGACAAGTTACCTTGGAATTGTGAGCCTTCCTTAAAACACCTTGCCCCTGAAAATTCTTACATCTGTTGCTGTGATGTTTGTCTTATAAATTCTCTGTTACCTTCCACTCAAGAGTCTATTATTATTACCATTGAGAGCAGCAATCCCAAAAAGCCGTTTTCGTGGCGAGCCACGCCGCGGGCGAAAATTTTGGTCTACAATCTGCAGAATTCAGTATCATGGGAATTCTGAACTTCAGAGAAATTTTTCAACAAGTATGAACCATAATACAAAAGGCTTACAGAAAAATCCCGGTGAGAGCCAAGCAATTAGTCAAGATTAGGAAATTTGCATGAAGCCAAATCCAATAATCCAATCTAACATACAATTAGGTAGCTTTAGATACATAGACCTAAAGCCAACTGATACCTAGGTATACAGCCAACACTTATACATAGACCTAAAGCCAACTGATACCTAGGTATACAGCCAACACTTATACATAGACCTAAAGCCAACTGATACCTAGGTATACAGCCAACACTTATACATAGACCTAAAGCCAACTGATACCTAGGTATACAGCCAACACTTATACATAGACCTAAAGCCAACTGATACCTAGGTATACAGCCAACACTTATACATAGACCTAAAGCCAACTGATACCTAGGTATACAGCCAACACTTATACATAGACCTAAAGCCAACTGATACCTAGGTATACAGCCAACACTTATACATAGACCTGAAGCCAACTGATACCTAGGTATAAAGCCAACACTTATACATAGACTTAAGCCAACTGATAGTGCTGATACCTAGGTATACAGCCAACACTTATACATAGACCTGAAGCCAACTGATACCTAGGTATAAAGCCAACACTTATACATAGACTTAAGCCAACTGATAGTGCTGATACCTAGGTATACAGCCAACACTTATACATAGACCTGAAGCCAACTGATACCTAGGTATAAAGCCAACACTTATACATAGACTTAAGCCAACTGATAGTGCTGATACCTAGGTATACAGCCAACACTTATACATAGACCTAAAGCCAACTGATACCTATATAGGTATACAGCCAACACTGATACCGAGTTCGCTACAAACTACATGCCTTTTATGTTGGCAATAGTTTCTTTGACAGTCATAACACGTATACAAATTGTATGTATGCGAGGAACGAGGACCTATAGGTTTTATAACTCAAGAAGACTCAAGACTTCAATCATCTTCTGTGTGAAGGATTACTTTTCGAAGGATCCTACATACTACGGGTCGAAATAGTAAAGAGATAAGTCTTTCAACTTTGGCTAAAATTATCTATTAGAGTAATCAGTAATCATAAAGAGAAGGGTACTTAGTAGTATTTCCTCGTAGCTTGTAGCTTTTAAATCTTGTCCGTGGCACTTGGTTCTAATAACTGTTTTGTACTGGACTCATTTCGTTCACACTAATTTGTTTCCGGGAAATGAAAATGTAGGACAATATTTGGACCTTATGGATGGTTGAGTTCGGTGAAAATTTTTTGTTGGAATTTCATCAGGCGTGCTTTTCAATTGACCAGTTTCTAACGGATCACTGAAGTTGAGCAATGTTATGTGTGGTTGTTTTCTGGACGGGTGACCATCTGGGACTACCGATATCTGCTGTTGGCCAGATATTAAAAAATAAAATAAAAACTATTATGATAAAAAAAAAGTTCTAACTGCAAGAAATATTGGTCTTCCCCTAATCCAAAGTTAAAATAGCTCTTTAAAAAGTTAGTCTTCAATCAAGTCGTTCTTATAATTTACCTTATGACACCAGAAAGCGTAGTAGACTCCGGTCAGATAGATTGCGAGCAAGCTAAGTGCAATTCCGAAGAGATCAAATGTGAGGAAGTTGTGGAAGTGACGCTCAGACTTACACGAGAACACGTGGTATAGCGTGGATGTTACCATACAAATCTGAAAATAATGGTACAGAAAATGATTGGACTTCATTGCCGTTAAAGCTGCACACATGGTCGACCCCGACGATCGAAGAGGTGAATATATATTGTCAAGGCAGTGTACGATTTCCGTCGACGTTGATCAACTACGATCAACCACCAATCTTAACAACTAAAACACGGAAATGAGCACATAGATCGTTTTACAAAGTAAAAAATAAATAAATAAAACACTCTTGAGTGGAAGCTAACCACTAGGCTAACCGAGAAAGCCAGCCGTTCCGAGAACGAACATTATCCCATCAGGATAAAATCCGCCCTGGGCGGGAATCGAACCCGCGGCCTAGCGCTGAGGCAGACGCACTACCAACTAAGCTAACTAGGCTGGCTCGGAAAGAGTCTGAAATCCCTTCACTTTCAGGACGATAAGACCTTAGCAGTTACAGTTCCCTCTATCAAGGAACTTTCAGGGGGAAAATTCATTTGAATTAGTAGTTCTGTGACTTATGGCTGGAGTACACAATCTCATGTTATTTCTCAACATACTCGGAGACTGTCCCATTTACCGTGAAGATAATCTGAGACTATCTAAACTTCCATAGCGATAAGTCAAACCAAGAAGAACTGCTTAATCACAACGCTTATCTTGCACCATCATCAGATATATCTGCGGAGATAATCTGAACGAAAAGTGGTTCACTAGGTAACTTAGATATGATGAGACCTTGGCGAGATGATGCAGTTGAGAACTGTACCAGACTGATTCATTATTGGTCATCTGTACAGAGATGTTCCAGGGTTTTATATTGACTAGGAAAATCAGAATTTTCCAAACCAAGAATCAGAACTTCCGGATATCTTGCACATCATCAGATAATGTCTGCGGAGATAATCTGAACGAAAAGTGGTTCACTAGGTAACTTAGATATGATGAGACCTTGGCAAGATAATGCAGTTGAGAACTGTACCGGACTGATTCATTATTGGTCATCTGTACAGAGATGTTCCAGGGGTTTATGTTGACTAGGAAAATCAGAATTTTCCAAACCAAGAATCAGAACTTCCCGATGTTGTCATTGTTGTCTTCAAGACTTTTGTCACCGGAGCTACCCAGTAACTTGAAAAATAAACAATAGATCGACATATTGATGTCAGCTGTTCTGGGAGCTCTTGGATTCGACACAGGGAATGGTTATACTTTTTAGATTCGGAGATAAATGGCTTTGAAAGATAACAACAATTTCCGAGATAACAACAGAACTTAGCAGTTACCTAATAAAACAGTAACGAAAAAGTAATTAGTGTGTCGCAACACTGGAAAGGATCAATTTTGTCATGACCGGAAAGTATCTAAGTAGTGACGATAAACCTCTATAATATGTGTATTGTACACTGTACATAAAAAGTCATTTTTGGAAAGTACCCATTCAATAAAACAAACTACGTCATCAAGATCGGGTCAGCAAAAACTACTGAACTTCTAGATACACGTTTGTAACGTTTCTTCATTGGTGCACTCCCAAAGCGGACACTCCAAGATGATCAAACTGACGTCATACAGAGAACCGATTATAAAATTTCCGAGATAATACTTACAACATTCCTCAGATTCTCCGGTTGTAAAATTGGCAAATCGTGATCTACAGGTAGTGCCAAGACTACCAGATCCACATGCCCCTAGTCAATACGTAATACTAGATCGAAAATACCGGTTTTAGTACGGAAAACTGCTTGCGTCAAATAATGAAATAAAGTTCAGTAACTAGGAATTACCTTTTGTGTCAGTTACAGGATTTACAGGCGACAGACTAAATAGAGGGAACATACGTGAAAGGGACTAAGTTTGATGGCAAATCTAGTCAGTTAGGTATCTAATAATTTTTAGTTTTGAGGCACGGTTGAATCTTGTCATAGGGGAGTGCAACTAGTTCACGACATTTCAGTACGGTAGTCTTGAATTTCCCGTGTGTCTTGTGACGTCAAAATGACGTAGTTGTGAAGATAGAGATATATCAATAGAGATACCAGACTTTCATGACTGGGGCATCACGTGATAAGCGATTCTATTAGACCAAGTAGGTAACTTGTAGGAAAAGTGTGTTGGGTCAGCCACTCACTGTCAGGTATCAGGTAAACCTGATAGGCGGACCTTTTCAGCCGTAACTGTCAGGTCTGATAGTGTGTGAGCTCATTCAAAATCAGGTAGACCTAGCAGGCGGACTTGATCAGGTGTATCTGTCAGGTCTAATACCTGATAGTGAGTGGCTGGCCTAATAGAACAAGTAGGCAACTTGGAAAGTGTTAGTGGTGCCATTGCAGGTTCGTCTGAGCATTGAATTCATACTCTACAAATCCTGCAAATGCGCAAATACAAGTTGCGTATTGAACAAGTGAAGTTGAATATGGCTCACACAAAGTCTCTTGCACACATTTGTTACAAAATGAGTAAATGACTCATAAAGCAGTGTCGACATGAATGGTTACACAGTACAAGCATTGTAACCAAAACTGTTTGGATACAGGAGTAAAAGTAGATCAGTAGAAGGGAATATTAAATGCATGCTAAAATGATAGTTAATGCTAAAACGATAGGTACCAGATATTAGGTACAGAACCTCAAACTCAGTTCTAAGGTGTGTCCACTGTCCACCGTCGACGGCATCGACCGTCAAACGATCTGAATTTATTGTGAATCGATGTGGATCCACGTCGATTGACGGGCGGTCGACTATGTTTGGACGCATCTTTAGATTTCACAAATTAACAAAAATAACTATTCAAATGCACCAGATATTTATCATTGTCAAAGGACATCAAAAATTGGCAGCATCAAAAATACAGACAATGATGTCCATCATATGAACAAAGAGATTCAACAAGGAAACTCATGAAACTAAATATTTGTAAATTGCCCAACTGCAATCCAAGTCCTACTGTACTAATTGAAAAGACCTCGAAAACACAATAAAACCACTCGAAATTTCCGCCTTCCTCCTGTTTTCAAGCTATAAAAGGTCTTTTAACTACTGGACTTGTTCTGTCAATACGTAAAACCAAATAAATGCCCAAAATGAACTACTTGTAAACAAGTTCTTAAAGAACTTATAGGCCGGTAGATATGTATGTTTTACAGATGGACAAGTTATACCTTGGAATTGTGAGCCTTCCTTAAAACACCTTGCCCCTGAAAATTCTTACATCTGTTGCTGTGATGTTTGTCTTATAGATTCTCTTGATGTTTGTGTGTGAGAGCCAAGCTATTAGTCAAGATTAGGATATTTGCATGAAGCCAAATCCAATAATCCAATCTAACATACAATTAGGTAGCTTTAGGAATTAAGTTTGAGATGAAAGATAAAACAGTTTGGTGGAGATCTGATCGCCTCAGGGAGAACAGAAGGAAGAGTTAAATTCTCAAGTTCATATTAAAGTTCTTTTCCTGAAATCAAAACGTAAATAATGGAGCTCTAAGGGTTAGGTGGTAGAAAACGCCTACGGCGTTAACCTCGCCTAGTGGTTACCTTCCACTCAAGAGTCTATTATTATTACCTTTGAGAGCAGCAATCCCAAAAGGCCGTTTTCGTGGCGAGCCACGCCGCGGGCGAAAATTTTGGTCTACAATCTGCAGAATTCAATATCATGGGAATTCTGAACTTCAGAGAAATTTTTCAACAAGTATGAACCATAATACAAAAGGCTTACAGAGAAATCCCACTCTGAGGCTTAGGTGTTGGGGCAATTGACCCAAGGGATGTGTTGGACTTATACGAATCTACGAAACTATGATTAGAGAGCCGGACAAGATCGGCTAGCGAGTCACGTTATGGCCACCCCTGACATAGGTGTCTACGTTTCTACAGTATGCTGTAGTATAGAAAACACTATAGTAATCATAGATGACTATAGGCTTTGGCTTAAGGTTAACCAGATTCGAGCCAACTCGGAAGTCTAAACAACAACAGCTCGGAGGGAACCGAAAACTTGAATTTATGAGTTGAATGATAACCAGATTCTCCAATTTCCAAACACAAAGGAGAGGGCGGGTCTGAGAATAGTCTAGTCAACTTCAGCTTGGGGGAGTTTTTCTAAATAGTCTAGTCAACTCTAGTCAATATAGTTCACTTTAGCCTATGGGAGCCTTAGGAAGTATGGTTAAGTCAGCTACTTTAAAGGATCATTTCTGAGTAAGGGCAAGTAGTAAATTCGCTTTGGCTTAAGGTTAACCAGATTCGAGCCAACTCGGAAGTCTAAACAACAACAGCTCGGAGGGAACCGAAAACTTGAATTTATGACGACTTGAATGATAACCAGATTCTCCAATTTCCAAACACAAAGGAGAGGGCGGATCTGAGAATAGTCTAGTCAACTCTGCTTTGGCTTAAGGTTAACCAGATTCGAGCCAACTCGGAAGTCTAAACAACAACAGCTCGGAGGGAACCGAAAACTTGAATTTATTATTCAGAACAAAAGAATTCCACCATTAGGAATACCATTTTCATAGAAAATACAAGGACTTGGGATACATATACTTTCCAATATTGTTGTCGGTACTTCATGATTTGTATGCACCAGACATACCTTTTTGGAAATTGCTTATCTTTCTTTTCTCTTGCATTGCCCCCATTCAAACTGCCTTTTCCCTGCATCCAAATATTCTATCATCAATTTTCACTTCCAACTGCACTGAATATTTAAGATCTTCAACACATTTGAATTCCTCAGGTTCATTTACCTGGTTCGCCATACATTTTCCCATTGGTAGTTGGCACCTTACTGTGTTGTTTGCTGGCACAACATTGGCACTACTAGCACAACATGGTTACTATTGTCAGAGGTACTACAGGCATATGGCACAGCAGAAAGTGAACCAAACGCACCAAGATTTACAACCGAGCATTATCGATTCTAAATTGTAATAGAGTACCATAGGGACCATGGTGGGAAGCCAACTGATACCTAGGTATACAGCCAACACTTATACATAGACCTGAAGCCAACTGATACCTAGGTATAAAGCCAACACTTATACATAGACTTAAGCCAACTGATAGTGCTGATACCTAGGTATACAGCCAACACTTATACATAGACCTAAAGCCAACTGATACCTAGGTATACAGCCAACACTTATACATAGACCTAAAGCCAACTGATACCTATATAGGTATACAGCCAACACTGATACCGAGTTCGCTACAAACTACATGCCTTTTATGTTGGCAATAGTTTCTTTGACAGTCATAACACGTATACAAATTGTATTTTTTTTTTTTTTTTTTTTTTTTTTTTTTTGCCACTTTGGTGATTTATTTATGCAAATGTGACTGTTGGTCTCTTGCGTTAATCTCATAAATAATTAATTGTCTTGTGATGATATTGTCTTTGTGAGCCATAGTCTGTTTTAGTTTTTATTTACTTTCATGTTTTCTTCGTTCAATGGTCCGTTACCCCTTATCAGTGTAAACTGTTATGACCTGATAAAGACCAAGCGAATAATGGTCGACTGTTTTTTCAAGCTGTTTAATAGAGGGAACTGTAACGACAGAGGTCTTATTGTCCCGAAAGTGAAAAGAGAAAGACAAGATAGGAGAAAGCCAGCCGTTCCGAGAACGAACCTTATCTGTTTGGGATAAAGTTCGCCCGGGCGGGACTCGAACTCACAACCTAGCGCTTGCAAGGCTCCCTTCCAAGCTAACTAGGCTGGCTGAAAAGAAGAAGCAACATATGAGGTGTTGTCTATATGTCGTACAGGTTTCCAAGATTATTTGTGGAGTTAGAAAACTATTCGCCAGCCTTTTAATTACAATAATATTGCTAGGAGGTAGGAGGATCATTCCCTAATTTCCCAAATCACTTTTCCTCGTTCCCATCCATCTGTAGCCGAGGCCCGGGTGGCATTTCACAAATTATCTTCTTATCCTCCTCGCAAATTATCCCAGGCTTCTCCTCAGAGCCCGTACTATATCAATTTAAATAAATTAATTGAGATACAAAAAAAAGTACAAAGAGGAATGGGATGAAAAAGAGAGGAGGAGGCGAAAAAGAAGAGGAGGAGGAAGATCCTGTTTTCAAGCTATAAAAGGTCTTTTAACTACTGGACTTGTTCTGTCAATACGTAAAACCAAATAAATGCCCAAAATGAACTACTTATAAACAAGTTCTTAAAGAACTTATAGGCCGGTAGATATGTATGTTTTACAGATGGACAAGTTACCTTGGAATTGTGAGCCTTCCTAAAAACACCTTGCCCCTGAAAATTCTTACATCTGTTGCTGTGATGTTTGTCTTATAGATTCTCTTGATGATGTTTGTGTACAAGCAATTAGTCAAGATTAGGAAATTTGCATGAAGCCAAATCCAATAATCCAATCTAACATACAATTAGGTAGCTTTAGATATCTATGTTAAGTTTGAGATGAGAGATAAAACAGTTTGGTGGAGATCTGATCGCCTAAGGGAGAACAGAAGGAAGAGTTAAATTCTCAAGTTCATATATTAAAGTTCTTTTCCTGAAATCAATGTCATATATCTTGTAACTAACTCTCAAATCACTTTTTATTGAACCGATTTTCTTGAAACTTGATATTTTGGATGACAATAGAATATTTTATGTATGTTTCAATTTCTAATTTTTTATCGGCTTCAGATTTTGAGATGCAAATTTATAGGGTTCCACCCAAAGGCACTTCCTCAAAAGAGGCTCTAAATCAGACTAGATCCAGTTTACCACTCCACCCAGTTCAAGGGGGGTAAACATGGCCAATTTGGAAACAAAAAGGTACTATCGGCGTGAACGACCTGGGATTCCAGAGTTAAAACGCCTTATTCGAAAAAAGGCATTATTTTTACTTTCTATTTTTGTGATTTTCTCAAATAGGTATGTAAGATTTTGATTCACCAAGCTTTATCTTACAACAAAGGAGAAAATAAAATAATAGCTGATGTCTATGTCACCTAATGAAACTTGAAATGTCAATGGAAATAACAGTAGCCATAGGGCATAGACAACTGTGTCGGAGTTTTCGGTTCTGATTACCTCAGTTTGTTTGCATGGGTCATATATCTCATCCTATACTCGATGTATTTGATGCCCGTGTTGTGCCAATAGTAGAGGGCCAGCACCACGAAGAAGTGCCACCATTGGTGCGAGGAACCGATATAGTCGACCTTGCCGGTGAAGAAACATTCGGGGAAGCGGGTGATGTAGATGAGAAACGCCAGCCCGGAAATACCGTACATGCCCATCACTCGCGGCAGAAGCATCTGGAGGAGAGAAAAGAGACATACGTCAGATAGATCCCCAGCAGTCTAAACAAGGTCTCGTATATTTGATGGGTTAAAGAATAATACATACAACTAACAATTCAGTAAAAAGACCTTGCTTAGGGAAAATAACTTTTACAACTTCACAGGTACGTTTTAGATTTTAGTTCATTGTTTTATCAAACATGGACCTTCACAAAGATACCGAGGCAATATCACAAAAGATCTAACCAGGTCGCAGTGACCAAGGGCGTTTATTAAAGCCGATGGCCCTACACACTTTGTTTCTGAGGGGAGTATAACTTTGTGGATTCGTGGAAGCTCTGTTTGCCCCTACACGGATTGTACTTTTTGTGCATCACTTACATTTAGTGATGGGTAAATACCCAGGTACTTATTTTTGGGGTAAATACCCAATTTTTATAAGTACCCGGGTATTTTCAAGAAGCGCCTCAGTCGAATTGTGCCCAGGAAATTAAAAAAAAATCAAGTGACGATGTTTTTTGTTTATTTTTCTTCTTTTTTTTAAAATACCCAATTTTTATTTACCCACCCAGTGGGTATTTACCCACGACCCATCACTACTTACATTAACAATGGGGTTATCCCAGCCTCCCATAATGACAGCCCAGTGTACTGTGGGTACAACCCCGTAGGCAGCCCAACATACGAACACTAGCATCTTAATGTCGGGATGAATGTTGAGGCGAGGTATTTGCAGGATCATGCAAGCGATGAAGATGGCGAAGACGGTGGCTAGGTAGAAATTCTGCCATTCCTAGGGAAGATAGAAGAATAAGAAATTAGAATTCAACAGTTAAAAATGGCTTCTTCAAATTAATCAAGGGCAAGGAAACCCTACAGCTTTGATAAATGGAGATCCAATCAACTCGACCCCAACCGAAGTTATAGGAAGGAAAAGGTCAGACACCGAAGCGAATACAATAGTCCGTCCCTTATACCTTTTTATTACTATTGTAATAATAAAGGAAGGACGGACTAAAAAGGGCTTCTTCAAATTAATCAAGGGCAAGGAAACCCTACAGCTTTGATAAATGGAGATCATCCAATCCACTCGACCCCAACGGAAGTTATAGGAAGGAAAAGGTTGGGTTTGACTGTAACCTTCGTGGCCTAGTGGACATCACACTAGGTTTACACGCAGGAGGTCTCAAGTTCGATTTCCGGCGGGGGTCAAAAATCTTTTTATGTGTCAAACAAATGTACCAAATTTCATTAAAATGGGAATAGATACCTATATTTTTGAAATTAGGTCCTGAACTCCCGACCTTTTATCTCAGTAAAATCGGAACTTGACGTCAAATAATGTTTTGTGCCAATTCGAATCAATCGCTTTTCTTTACATTTTGTTAAGTAACAAATGAAACTCCTTATTTACAGTGAGTTTTTCAATACGTCCCTGTATTATGACTGCTATGAATGGAACATCATAGACATAAGCTTTAAGGAGTTTTCTATGGCTTCCTTACTGTATCATAGAAAATTGTTTGAATATATTCACCCCATAATCCCCATATGAACTTCCTTATTTTCAACGCTGAAGCTGTCACTTAAAAGTGGACCAGCATTCACTGCGTGAAGTTCGCCCAGTGTAATCGACCTGGCAGTCCTGATGGCAATATTGTGACATATCTTAATCTTAGAAAGGCTCCTGTAGGTCACAGTTTACTAATCGCCCCTTTCTTAAAAATGATCCTTTAAGCCAGAGTTGCATTGTCAACACGACTGGCAGTATCGTAGGCCAAGGCCAACCAGATTGGTAACATCGGAAGTCATTCCCAACTGATCAACTAACATCAATTAACGAGAACAACAATGATATTACAGGGAGTACAACAGGGACAATGCTATCATAGGGAAGTTGCATTGTCAACACGACTGGCAGTATCGTAGGCCAAGGCCAACCAGATTGGTAACATCGGAAGTCATTCCCAACTGATCAACTAATATCAATTAACGAGAACAACAATGATATTACAGGGAGTAAAACAGGGACAATGCTATCATAGGAGAACAACATAAAGAGAACACTGTTTCCTAGTAGAGATTTTTGTTCCATCAACAATTTATTGTACCTGGTGAGTTGCCATTTATATTCCGACCAGATCTGACCATTCAAATCGCAATTTTTCTTGAAAATCGGTCAAATTTTCACAAAAGTCAGTAAATTTTTTATAAAATTAGGCCCCAGTGGCCGTAACCCGACAACCCGTGGTAGTGTGTGAAGTGAGTGCCTTGGAAGTATATGATATTTACCGAAGCAGCCCTGATGCCATTAATATTTTTAAGAAGAGTTGGAAGTATTTTATTGACAAAATGTGTGTATGTCAACACATTATTAATTTATTCATAGGAATTAATAAATTAATTCTTTGAATGCTGGATGCTTCATTTTTTAAGTGGACTATGGATATGAGAAGTATTTTATTGACAAAATGTGTGTATGTCAACACATTATTAATTTATTCATAGGAATTAATAAATTAATTCTTTGAATGCTGGATACTTCATTTTTTAAGTGGACTATGGATATGGACATGATACAATTTGTGACAATTCGGCCCGCTTCATTCAAGGCGACATCCACTTTCTTCGCGTGTGCTGAGGACTTCCAGACTGGGGCTGCGTACTCAGCCGCCGAGAAGCTTAGAGCGATCGCAGATGTGCGGAGAACATGTGGATAGGCACCCCAACTTGAACCTGTCAGCTTTTTGATAATGTTGTTACGGGATGAGACTTTCAGCTTGGTGTTGTGGCAGTGTTGTTTGTAAGTCAGTGACCTGTCGAGGGTAACTCCTAGGTATCGTGGAGTGTCGTTGTGTTTCCTAGGTATGTAAGGGACTGGAAAGAACCTCGGAGATAATAAAATCCCTAAAGAATCAATCGACACAAGTTGATTTGGTCACGATTGAGGAAACGAAGATCAAATTTGCTGAAAAATTTAGTCCCTACAATAATTTCCGTAAACAACAATCAAATTCGATTAGCAGATGAGTGCGGAAGTTATTTGACTTATTGTTCGGGATGAGACTTTCAGCTTGGTGTTGTGGCAGTGTTGTTTGTAAGTCAGTGACCTGTCGAGGGTAACTCCTAGGTATCGTGGAGTGTCCTTGTGTTTCCTAGGTATGTAAGGGACTGGAAAGAACCCTGAAGATAATAAAATCCCTAAAGAATCAATCGACACAAGTTGATTAGGTCACGATTGAGGAAACGAAGATCCAATTTGTTGAAAAATTTAGGCCCTACAATAATTTCCGTAAACAACAATCAAATTCGATTAGCAGATGAGTGCGGAAGTCATTTAATTTATTGTTTAGCCGGTTTGCATTGCGACTTCAGGCACATGCTATCAGGTTGTGACGAGAATCCAAAATTACTACTGAATCAGTAGTACTGATTAGCTGCAATCAAGTTCAAAGCTAACGCGTCCCTGGCCTTGGTGATCATTCGGATGGGTGACATGACGAGACTGTGTAATGACTGTAATGAGCTAGCTAGATAGCATTAGGAGTCTATGACTGTATAATCAAATAGAGAAATGCTTGTACATGTCTGTATTGTTTGTTTATGTGCTGTCCAAGAAGGTGGTTTTGTGTGGTCATTCATTAGTCATGTAAAACATGCACATGTGGAAAAACCTTTATAGCTCTCTAGAAGTCTAAAGGCTTAGTTTTAAGCATGATACTAGTTCCGGATCATTAAAATAATATAATATCAATTTGTTTGATTTTTATTTTATAGACAAATTAGAATTTATTTATTGAAATTTAATATTATTAATATAATCTTAATCTTAGAAAGGCTCCTGTAGGTCACAGTTTACTAATCGCCCCTTTCTTAAAAATGATCCTTTAAGCCAGAGCTGACTTAACACGTTTGTAACGTTTCTTCATTGGTGCACTCCCAAAGCGGACACTCCAAGATGATCAAACTGACGTCATACAGAGAACCGATTATAAAACTTCCGAGATAATACTTACAACATTCCTCAGATTCTCCGGTTGTAAAATTGGCAAATCGTGATCTGCAGGTAGTGCCAAGACTACCAGATCCACATGCCCCTAGTCAATACGTAATACTAGATCGAAAATACCGGTTTTAGTACGGAAAACTGCTTGCGTCAAATAAAGTTCAGTAACTAGGAATTACCTTTTGTGTTAGTTACAGGATTTACAGGCGACAGACTAAATAGAGAGAACATACGTGAAACGGAATAAGTTTGATGGCAAATCTAGTCAGTTATCTAATAATTTTTAGTATTGAGGCACGGTTGAATCTTGTCATTCTTGTCATAGGGGAGTGCAACTAATTCACGACATTTCAGTACGGTAGTCTTTAATTTCCCGTGTGTCTTGTGACGTCAAAATGACGTAGTTGTGAAGATAGAGATATATCAATAGAGATACCAGACTTTCATGACTGGGGCATCACGTGATGAGCTGATGAGCGATTCTATTAGACCAAGTAGGTAACTTGTAGGAAAAGTGTGTTGGCCCAGCCACTCACTGTCAGGTATCAGATAGACCTGACAGGCGGACCTTTTCAGCCGTACCTGTCAGGTCTGATAGTGTGTGAGCTCATTAAGAATCAGGTAGACCTAACAGGCGGACTTGATCAGGTGTATCTGTCAGGTCTAATACCTGATAGTGATTGGCTGGCCTAATAGAACAAGTAGGCAACTAGGAAAGTGTTAAAGGTGCCATTGCAGGTTCGTTTGAGAATTGAATTCACACACTACAAATCCTGCAAATGCGCAAATACAAGTTGCGTATTGAACAAGTGAAGTTGAATATGGCACACACAAAGTCTCTTGCATACATTTGTTACAAAATGAGTAAATGACTCATAAAGCAGTGTCGACATGAATGGCGAAAAAAAAGGAAAAAAAAAAAAAAAAAAAAAAAAGAGAGAGAAGAAGGTGCTCTTTATTTAATAACCTAGGTAATTCCATGTCAGTTCGATCTCTTTGGTAAACTTTTTTAACTCCCTCTTATTTTTTCTTTGTGCACTATCTCTTTGTTTTCCCATCTTCTCCTTACTTGACTCCTTATTTAAAACTCTCTGTTCCCTACTCCCTTTTATCGACCTCTTCTTTCCTTCGTGCTCAATCTTTTATCGACCTCTTCTTTCCTTCGTGCTCAATCTTTCATACTTTTATCACCTTTAAATTTTCGATTCCAGCAGGGGATTCGAACCTGTAACTCCTCAGATACCGCCACTGCTAGAGACGCAACAGTCCACAAGACTCAAGTTATGTCTAATTCAACCGACAGAATTATGTTTTTGTATGAGTCTAGGTGTAGTTCTATATATCTTCTAGGCTAAGTTGCTGATATTATGATGTTTGTAATTTTGTATCTAGTCTGGAAGTTTGGAGACTTAAGATATACAAATAAAAATATGATTCTGTAAGGCCAGCCACTCACTAGACAGGCACACCTTAATCAGGTCCGCTTGTCAGTCTACCTGATACCTGATGAGCACACACACTATCAGGTAGACCTGACAGGTACGGCTGAAAAGGTCCGCCTGTCAGGTATACACACTATAGACCTGATAGGCGCACCTGATCAGGTGTACCTGTCAGGTCTACCTAATAGTGGTTGGCCGGCCTAAGGAAAAGGAATTCAATGGAGGAGATTTAGCAGACCAAACTGTGTCACTAATAATTTTAGGGATGGAAGGAAATTTTAGGGATAGCAAGATTTTCCCACCGTGAACTCTTCCGTTTAACCCAAAGCTCATGAAAACCAAAATACTGATCAGAGCTTTGGATCATGATTAAGAGTACTAAGTTCTGGTTCGTAATTTCACGATAACCAAACAGCAACTCAGTGAATCAGATTCACCGTCACAAATTTCAGAATCGAGAATTAGATAGAAAATTTCGTCACTCGTAATACCAAGAAGCTTGAGGACCATTTCAACATTCAAGGAAATACCAAGGCATTATAGGCAGTCAATGGAATACGGAGACAATCTACGCAATTCCCCGGGTAATAAGTACCTACCTAAGTAATGAATACTTGTGCCTCTTTCGTGATACCTACTAGGTATTAGTTACCTTATATTGTGAAAAAACGCATGTGGTGGTATTTGTATAAAGACTTTCCTCATGAAAAATACAATTCAAAATTTTGGATTCACGTGATCAATTGCTTATCTTTCTTTTCTCTTACATTGCCCCCATTCAAACTGCCTTTTTCCTGCATCCAAATATTCTATCATCAATTTTCACTTCTGCACTGAATATTTAAGATCTCCAACATATTTGAATTCCTCAGGTTCATTTACCTGGTTTGCCATACATTTTCCCATTGGTAGTTGGCACCTTACTGTGTTATTTGCTGGCACAACATTGGCGCTACTAGCACAACATGGTTACTATTGTCAGAGAGGTACTACAGGCATATGGCACAGCAGAAAGTGAACCAAACGCACCAAGATTTACAACCGAGCATTATCGATTGTAATAAAGTACCATAGGGACCATGGTGGGAATATAACCTGCTATTCAACCAAGCCAACTGATACCTAGGTATACAGCCAACACTTACACATAGACCTAAAGCCAACTGATACCTAGGTATACCGCCAACACTTATACATAGACCTAAAGCCAACCCAAGCTAACTAGGCTGGCTGAAAAGAAGAAGCAACATATGAGGTGTTGTCTATATGTCGTACAGGTTTCCAAGATCATTTGTGGAGTTAGAAAACTATTCGCCAGCCTTTTAATTACAATAATATTGCCTTTTAATGGCAGTAATATTAGGACTATTATAGGACATAGATTGACCTCAATGCATTGTCGTATAGCTTCATTCGACTAGTGTGAGAATTAGTCATTCATTTTTGATAATTAGGTGATTATGGAGTGTTTTGTACTGGACTCATTTCGTTCACACTAATTTGTTTCCGGGAAATGAAAATGTAGGACAATATTTTTGGACCTTATGGATGGTTGAATTCGGTGAAAAGGTCAATTGCGAATTTTTTGTTGGAATTTCATCAGGCGTGCTTGTCAACTGACCAGTTTCCAACGGATCACTGAAGTTGAGCAATGTTTGCCAACACTTATACATAGACCTAAAGCCAACTGATACCTAGGTATACCGCCAACACTTATACATAGACCTAAAGCCAACTGATACCTATGTAGATTGTAGGTATACAGCCAACACTGATACCTGATACCGAGTTCGCTACAAACTACATGCCTTTTATGTTGGCAATAGTTTCTTTGACAGTCATAATACGTATGCCGGCCAATTTTTTGTCGGTGAATAAAGTTGAGATTTTTTTACATTTATATATTATATTTTTTTTTTTCCAATCCAGGTGTGTCTTTCAACATATGATTTTGATTATTCTGATTTTTTGAGAGTTAATTTTGAAATTTTACCAGAAAAAAATAGAGGCCCATAAAAAATGTTAAATTTCCAGAAACTAACAGGTATTAAAATTTTCATGTTAGCGTACTAATCTTGTTTGGCGCTGTTTTACCTTTAATGTAATCCTCTCTAATCTCGGGATTTTATGGAACTTTCTCTTGGATAATAATTAAAATTATGTCGCGCTAATTACATTATGTGTACTTCAATCGATAAGTAAGCCATAATTATTGCTCATCAGTCTTATCAATAATTATGTATGCCACCTGAGAGTTAGTGTACTAATCTTGTTTGGCGCTGTTTTACCTTTAATGTAATCCTCTCTAATCTCGGGATTTTATGGAACTTTCTCTTGGATAACAATAAAATTATGTCGCGCTAATTACATTATGTGTACTTCAATTGATAAGTAAGCCATAATTATTGCTTATCAGTCTTATCAATAATTATGTATGCCACCTGAGTGTTAGGTATATCTATCAAATTATTATTAACAGTCTCCAGTAAACACAAAAGATGCAAAAGGGAGGACACGGTTAAAAAGTCGACAGCGATCGACTGCATCGACTATGTGTGGACACAGCTTTAGGTTATCTTCAACAATCTCATCTTCCATCACATATTAACAACCTTGCGTACTAATCTTGTTTGGCGCTGTTTTACCTTTAATGTAATCCTCTCTAATCTCGGGATTTTATGGAACTTTCTCTTGGATAATAATAAAATTATGTCGCGCTAATTACATTATGTGTACTTCAATTGATAAGTAAGCCATAATTATTGCTTATCGGTCTTATCAATAATAATTATTATGTATGCCACCTGAGAGTTGGGTATATCTATCAAATTATTATTAACAGTCTCCAGTAAACACAAAAGATGCAAAAGGGAGGACACGGTTAAAAAGTCGACAGCGATCGACTGCATCGACTATGTGTGGACACAGCTTTAGGTTATCTTCAACAATCTCATCTTCCACACCACAGTCACATATTAACAACCTCCTTCTGCGATCTCTCTTCTTCACCCAGCATACAACATACAATATGATCTTCCAACGATACCACAGTCCTCTCCTCAATCAACCTCCCTCTGACAGTCTGATCATTAACAGTCTCCAGTAAACACAAAAGATGCAAAAGGGAGGACACGGTTAAAAAGTCGACAGCGATCGACTGCATCGACTATGTGTGGGCACAGCTTTAGGTTAGGTTCAACAATCTCATCTTCCACACCACAGTCACATATTAACAACCTCCTTCTGCGATCTCTCTTCTTCACCCAACATACAATATGATCTTCCAACGATACCACAGTCCTCTCCTCAATCAACCTCCCTCTGATAGTCTGATTTTTCACTCAGCAGTTCTCGTCTTCCTCAATTAAAAGCTCAAGGTTCTTCGGATTCGAACCTAGACCTACTGTGCCAGAACTCCAGTTCAGCAACCTCCCAGAATCTTCTATGGGTCTCCGCAATACACAGTCTACTCTTATTTGCCTTAATAGCTATTCCTATTACTGGTAGGTACTATGGTCTTTACGTACGAGAGATGACGGTTTTGATTTTATAAAGAGGTTTGATAGAGGGAACTGTAACTACCAAGATCTTATCATCCCGAAAGCGAGAAGACCTACTGTGCCAGAACTCCAGTTCAGCAACCTCCCAGAATCTTCTATGGGTCTCCGCAATACACAGTCTACTCTTATTTGCCTTAATTCCTATTACTTGTAGGTACTATAGTCTTTACGTACGAGAGATGACGGTTTTGATTTTATTAAGAGGTTTGATAGAGGGACCTGTAACTACCAAGATCTTATCATCCCGAAAGCGAAGCAACCTCCCAGAATCTTCTATGGGTCTCCGCAATACACAGTCTACTCTTATTTGCCTTAATAGCTATTCCTATTACTGGTAGGTACCATAGTCTTTACGTACGAGAGATGACGGTTTTGATTTTATTAAGAGGTTTGATAGAGGGAACTGAACTGCAAAGGTCCTATCGTAGCGAAATCAAAGAGGGAAGGAGGACAGGATAGGAGAAAGCCAGTCGTTCCGAGAACGAACCTTATCTGTTGAGGATGAAATTGGCCTCGGTCGAGAATAGAATCCGCGACCTAGCGTTTACAAGGCAGGCGCGCTACATTCTAGAGCAGCCATTCTTAACCTATGGTCCGTGGACCACTAGTGGTCCGCGAGAAGGTTTCAGGTGGTCCGCGAGAGGTGAGTAAGGAAAAAGTCATCGTGTACAATGTACATACCCATTGTCACATAGCGTGTACAATGGAGCAGTTGCAAATGGGAAAAATTATAAATAAATGGTCGATTCCTATGTAAAAAGTTGGGAAAAATCCAAATCTGAGGTCAAAACTCCGAAAAAACAACTATAAAAGGTCGAAAATTCAATTTTTATAATGAAATTTTCCGATCTCTTTCACTCAGCAGTTCTCGTCTTCCTCAATTAAAAGCTCAAGGTTCTTCGGATTCGAACCTAGACCTACTGTGTCCTTTTATGGTCTAGGTGTGCAATAAGGAAGGATTTTGCGAAAATCTAAACCGATCCTGAGATATGATCGATTTTTGATCGCTAAAATCTCCATAAGAAATACACAGAGTGCAGAGACTGCGGGATAGAAAACTTTTCCTCGCTCGCCTAATATTTGAGTTTCGTTTATGTTTTTAGTTTGATAACTACAAGTTCGGCCATGCCTTTTCCACAAGTTTGGCCATGCCTCGGGATGAACTAGCGGGATTCCGGAGCGAAGCGACGGAATACATACATAATCTCAAGTGGTCCGCGAGATTTTTGGTTTATCAATAGTGGTCCGCCAATTCTAAAAGGTTAAGAACCCCTGTTCTAGAGGCTAACTAGGCAGGCCCAATGAAATTTGGGGGCAAGGAGGTGAAACCTGAACCGTTTCAGTGAAAATGTAAATAATACAAACACATAAGCACCCCCAAAACTACCATTTTTTTTCGTCTTTTTTAAAATTTATTTGTCCCAAAAACTAACATCTCTAGTTCAGCCTAACTCCATAATACACAAAAAGCCAACTCAGAGGCTTAGGTGTAAGGATAAACAGCCCTAAAGGATGGGTTAAGCTTCTACGAATCTCAAATCTAGGTTGTTGGAATCATATATTAGTGTTGAGTTTCCCGATATAGGGTTCCATATTAGAGTTCCGAAACCCAGTCACTCAATTAGGCTGGCGACACTCTAGTTTTTTTCTCAGTGTATACCATCTCTAGTTGACAAGACTATAGTACAGCTGAGCTACCAGCAAGAGGACTGTAAGTCTCCCTACCGTGGCTTGAAACCAGACTGTCCTACTAACCCTGGGTTCCATGGACTGATTAGTGCTCCACATGGACCTTACGTAATCCAGGTAATCGCTGTGTACCCGACCAGTGGCGGAGGTTTATAGGGGGACTGTTCCTGGAGAACTAGAGAGATTATTTCTTCTGCTTTTTTAAAAGCCTAATATTAAACTTTGTAAAATTAAATTAATAATGTGTTGACATACACACATTTTGTCAATAAAATACTTCCAACTCTTCTTAAAAATATTAATGGCATCAGGGCTGCTTCGGTAAATATCATTGTTGTTCATGTTGTTCTCCCTATGATAGCATTGTCTCTGTTGTACTCCCTGTAATATCATTGTTGTTCTCGTTAATTGATGTTAGTTGATCAATTGGGAATGACTTCCGATGTTACCAATCTGGTTGGCCTTGGCCTACGATACTGCCAGTCGTGTTGACAATGCAACTTGTGTCACAATATTGCCAGCAGGACTCCCAGGTCGATTACACTGGGCGAACTTCACGCAGTGAATGCTGGTTCACTTTTAAGTGACAGCTTCAGCGTTGAAAATAAGGAAGTTCATATGGGGATTATGGGGTGAATACATGACTTCCGATGTTACCAATCTGGTTGGCCTTGGCCTACGATACTGCCAGTCGTGTTGACAATGCAACTTGTGTCACAATATTGCCATCAGGACTCCCAGGTCGATTACACTAGGCAAACTTCACGCGGTGAATGCTGGTCCACTTTTAAGTGACAGCTTCAGCGTTGAAAATAAAGAAGTTCATATGGGGATTATGGGGTGAATATATTCAAACAATTTTCTATGATACAGTAAGGAAGCCATAGAAAACTCCTTAAAGCTTATGTCTATGATGTTCCATTCATAGCAGACATAATACAGGGACGTATTGAAAAACTCCCTGTAAATAAGGAGCTTCATTTGTTACTTAACAAAATGTAAAGAAAAGCGATTGATTCGAATTTGTAAGGAAGCCATAGAAAACTCCTTAAAGCTTATGTCTATGATGTTCCATTCATAGCAGTCATAATACAGGGACGTATTGAAAAACTCCCTGTAAATAAGGAGTTTCATTTGTTACTTAACAAAATGTAAAGAAAAGCGATTGATTCGAATTGGAACAAAACATTATTTGACGTCAAGTTCCGATTTTACTGAGATAAAAGGTCGGGAGTTCAGGACCTAATTTCAAAAATATAGGTATCTATCTACTCATATAAGTAGGTAGTTGTTTTTTATAAAGTAAGTAGGTATGACTCCCACGCACCTTTCAAAGGAGCTTTTAGAAAACTTCACAGATAAGAAGCCAAAGCTTGATAGTTGATAGCTTTCACGCGAGGTGAATTGGCATTAATTTCACAACCTCAAAAAATGGAGCTATGAAATATCTTTTCATTTCACAGGTAAGCAACTTATGAATGAAAGCTTTTGCTATGAAATTATGGCTTTTAGAAAACTTCACAGATAAGAAGCCAAAGCTTGATAGCTTTCACGCGAGGTGAATTGGCATTAATTTCACAACCTCAAAAAAAGGAGCTATGGAATATCTTTTCATTTCACAGGTAAGCAACTTATGAATGAAAGCTTTTGCTATGAAATTATCGCTTTTAGAAAACTTCACAGATAAGAAGCCAAAGCTTGATAGCTTTCACGCGAGGTGAATTGGCATTAATTTCACAACCTCAAAAAAATGGAGCTATGGAATATCTTTTCATTTCACAGGTAAGCAACTTATGAATGAAAGCTTTTGCTGTGAAATTATGAATGAAACGTATAAATGGGGCTGCAGTTTTCTCTCTACACCCACGTCTTAGTTGTCTTGTCAATATCTTGATAGATTTCTCTTTGAAGAGGTTTGACGTCAACTGCTAAGGGTTTTATTGTGAGTCTTGATAGAAATCACGACTGACGTATTTAAAGGGTATGATCGAGTCATTCTGGCTGGGAGACCTTAAACAGGGAGGATGCCAGCCTGAAATTTACCTTGCTAAAGAAATAGCAAAGGTTGAGTGCGAAGGGCATCCGAAAAAAAATTGCAGCCAAAACCAAATGTCAGCAAAAAGCAATTACCAGACTTTATACCCGTCACTCACAGAAAAATCTTCAGACCTGTCTGAGATACCTGGGTCGGAACCTTTTTTCCGTCACATTCCGACTGTCTGAGAGACCTAGTGTGAGTGGCCGGTATAAGACTTTACATTGTTCGGTCAATTATTACCTCCCTGAGGTTATTATACCCCTCTCAGTTATGAATAATTTACTTACTAATTGTCACATATGAGTGTCACACGGCTATCTATTGTCAATATTATCATAGATAGTCAAGCCATCCAGGTATTATGGATTGATATTAGATATCTATTTTCTATTTTGTCATAGATATTGACTTCCATTGTCAAGCCAGATAGCTAGCCAGATAGCTATTATTATTGCCCATCAAAGTTCGAGGTCACTAGGGAATGAGAAATTAGAAGGGAAAAGGAGAAGAGGAAAGCGAGAGGGAAGGGTACCTAACTAAGAACAGGGGAGGGAGGGAAGGGAGAGAGAGAGAGAGAGAGGAGGGTGAGATGGGAGAGGAAAAGATAAGTAGGGAGAGAGAGAGAGAGCAGAGATTGGAAGATAAGTATGGGAGAGAGAGAAGGAAAGTAAGTAAAAGAGAGAGGAGAGTAAGGGAAGGTACGTAGGGAGAGGAGAGGGAGAAAAAGATATAGACTAGAAATGACATCCAAATTCAAATTGGTAAATATCGCGTGACAGAAGCCTCCTTTCTCACTCCCTCCCTTTCCCCCGATCTCTCTCACACACATCCCTCTTTCTTTCCCATTTCCCCTTAATTTTCTCCCCCTATTTGTAATATTTACACTTCGGACCTATGAACACGCAATTATGAAAGATAGGGACCACAATTATGGTATAATTAGTATACAAATACATAACTTCATAGCATGACGACAGAGTAGGCCTGAAACTTTTAGATTTTAGAAAGAGCTTGAATTTTGTCTGAAAAATCAATCTTCTGAATCTATCACAAAAGTTGTTTCCCGCTTACTACACTACGCTAAATTTTATGCCTTGACTTGGACTTGAACCACCAATCTATAGATCCAGAGTCCCCATTGCACCACTGAGGTTGGTATACCCACGCCCTTCTGTTTATTGGGCAAGAGCTTTGACCACTTAACCACGGGTTTTTGGACAGGAGGCACTTCCTCGTGAATGTAGGGTTAGGTAGCATGCAAAAGATAATGTCCGGTGAAATATTCAAGACCAAGAGGTCATGGCTTGCTTCTGTAATTCTCTTGTAATTATTCTATGATATGCAGTTATGGATACTTAAATGTCCTAATAGTTCATTCTGTAGGTACTGAAGTTCCAATGAAAAATGCATTATGCACTAGTGACCCAAGGCAGACTATAATTTAATGCAATATGCATTCTTACTAGGCAATCATGCATTCTGTGTGGTCATTTAGTCGATAGTCATATCTTTCTGGTCACTAGTCAATGATAATAGTCTAAACTTCGTCTCTTTCTGGAAGTTCACAAAATGTTTCATGAACATCACCATTGTTTCAAAAAGTTGGGACAATATTGGGCAGGGCCGTATTTTTCTCCCTCCACCCAACCTCCCTCGTCAAAATCCTTGATACTGCCCTGGAATTTGGTAATATTAACATTGTTTCAAAAATTTAGGCCACTTAGGTAGGTAATATTAATTAAAATTGGAGAATTTTGAGGTGTACTCGGCTTCGTGAGGACTTTCATCTTTGGTAAGAAAATAAAAAAAAGTAGAGGAAACAGAATTCTAATGTTCGTTCTCGGAACGGCTGGCTTTCTACTATCCTGTCTTTCTTCTCTCTTCGATTTCGGGACGATAAGACCATAGCAGTTACAGTTCCCTCTGTCAAACCTCTTTTAAAAAAAGTAGGTATACTCGTACATTTTAAAACCAGCTGTATGGTAAGTACAACTACTGGCCAAATTCACCCATACATTCTAGCAATCTAGCAAACAAAACAATCGTAAAATTATTCAAATTCCAAAATCATTATCCACAATTACAATAGTACTCAGTTGCTCAGGTGTAAGTAAAGGTTACGACCTTCAGTACTAGGGCATAAGGCGCTTGATCCATGAAAATCACTAAACAGACCTAGCCAACCTTAGTCCTAATTTATCCGTTAACCTTAATCCTTTATCAGGCAATCTCCTAATAACTGTAATCAAGAGGAAAATCAATTCCCAAATTACTGTTCCTGAATTTATGATTATTTGATTATTCAATAGTAGTGTTATGATTATGAGCTATGAGTGCTATGACCATTATTAAAGGGCTCAGGTGTAAGTAAAGGTTACGACCTTGGAGTTAAGGCGCTAAGGCGTTTGATCCATGAAAATCACTAAGCAGACCTAGCCAACCTTAGTCCTAATTTTATCCGGTAACCTTAATCCTTTATCAGACAATCTCCTAATAACTGTAATCAATAGGAAAATCAATTCCCAAATTACTATTCCTGAATTTATGATTATTTGATTATTCAATAGTTATAGTAGTGTTATGATTATGAGCTATGAGTGCTATGACCATTATTAAAGTTGGTTACCCTTCATATTTATACCCAAAACTACGTGAATTTTTGATATGAAGTTAGAATGAAAAGTTATAAGATAACTGTTTGCGTCGATTGAATCGCCCTGAAAAATAAAGTGAAAACAAATTTAAGTGGAAGTAACGATTAAAGCGAGGTTAAAGCTGGAACCACCCAACTTTCCAAGAGCATTTCCAGAGAGTTTGAGGTCAATATGTCCAACTTTCAAAATCAAACTAGGATAAATTTCCAAACCTCGACACGGATCGAACCCATGTCAGCTGATTGCTGGACTAGCGTTCTATCAAGAACGCCGGTAAGCGAACGTCAAGAGATCGAAGATATACCCAACTTATCCATGACCCATGACAAAAAAAAGGTATTTTTCAAAGCTTTAATAAATTTAATGTGCACCTCGAAATAATGATTTTTTCATGTCATCATTGGGATTCAAACCCCAGCACCCTCGATTACGAGTCCAACATTCTACCTCTAATCTACTGAATCTTTTAGCCCTGATTTACTGACACTCAAATAGCTCCATTTATGACAAACAATACCTTTCTGTACTTACAAACAGGCGATGAATTTTGGCGCACCAAAATTTAAGGACTTCCATATTTCCAGGCACAATTTTTCATTCTTTATACTTCCAAGGCACTCACTTCACACACTACCACGGGTTGTCGGGTTACGGCCACTGGGGCCTAATTTTATAAAAAATTTACTGACTTTTGTGAAAATTTGACCGATTTTCAAGAAAAATTGCGATTTGAATGGTCAGATCTGGTCGGAATATAAATGGCAACTCACCAGGTACAATAAATTGTTGATGGAACAAAAATCTCTACTAGGAAACAGTGTTCTCTTTTTTATGAACTTTACTTTTGGTTGGAATTGAGGTAGGTAGTGATTTTTTCATCCCAATATTTCACTTCTTTTGGTCTTATTTTACTGATTTTTTTGTCGTCTTCTTCTTATTTATTTTTATTGCTTTTTTCCTTTTTCTTTCTTAATATATTCTTTAATATGTTCAATTTCCGTATTAATGATTTTTTTTTCTTGTGCTAGAAGTGTTTTCTCCTACTTCAACATTGTTGAATCAACAAGAAATAAACTTTTTGCCAGTGGGCATAAACCTCACTTTTTTGCAATAAGGTACCTAAAATGTCAAAGGGCACTAACCCCATTATTTTGTTATTGTTTCTTTTCCGTCAATATTGTTCTGGTTTACTGGTTTGAGCAAGTTATTAAGTATTGAGTTATCAGCTGACCGACTGGTTTGGTGCAGATTTACTTCTGTAACTGGGGCAAGTCAAGTGTGACCAACATATCATGAAGGTTCTTCCAAACCCCTTCGTTAGCTTAATTATGCTAGGGTTTAAAAACTCGGGACTGAGATGAAACGACGATTTCCCTATACTTAATAGCCCCGTCAACCTCGGATAACTAAAGTCCATACACAAAAAGTCCAATCCGAGGCTAAGGTTTAGGGGCAAACAGCCCTAAAGGATGGGTTAAGCTTCTACAAACTTAATCCTATCCTGAGACAATCCACGATGGTAAAACTCGTTCTTAATGGTTAGCTTAGACTTTAGAGGATAGCGCGTCTGCCTTGCGCTAGGTCTTGGGTTCGATTCCCACCCGGGCCGGATTTTATCCTAGACAGATTCGTTCGGAACGGCTGGCTTTCTCCTATCCTGTCTTTATTCTCTGTTTGCTTTTGGACTGTAGAAGTTACAGCTCCCTCTATCCAACCTTTGGGGGGGGGATCCTTCGTAACTTTCCAAGCAAAATTTTGTTTCGCATAATAAGTGAAGATAACAATGTGTGGTAAGTAGGTACCTACATATCAAGGAATAAGATACCGAGATCTTATCAGCTGAGTGTTATCAAAAGTATTTCGACATAGATTGTGAAAGA
Organism: Diaphorina citri; assembly: GCF_000475195.1. Taxonomy (NCBI): domain Eukaryota; kingdom Metazoa; phylum Arthropoda; class Insecta; order Hemiptera; family Psyllidae; genus Diaphorina; species Diaphorina citri. The sequence continues at coordinate 35,516 of NW_007378360.1, read as the reverse complement.
TTCGTACTGGATCAAGATTAAGAATATTGAAGATTTTATCTTCAGTATTCTTAATCTTAGGGCGGGAATCGAACCCGCGGCCTAGCGCTTACAAGGCAGACGCACTACCAACTAAGCTAACTAGGCTGGCTAAAAATTGAAGTTTAATGGAACGAAAGTCGCTAATGATTCAACTGAACTACTCATTACAAGACTTTTTAGGAGAAAGCCAGCCGTTCCGAGAACGAACATCATCCCATCAGGACAAAATCCGCCCCGGGCCGGAATCGAACCCGCGGCCTAGCGCTTACAAGGCAGACGCACTACCAACTGAGCTAACTAGGCTGGATAAAAATTGTTCAATGGAACGAAAGTCGCTAATGATTCGACTGAACTACTCATTACAAGACTTTTGGTAGGTACTCACTTTTCTAGGTTTAAAAACTTCTATGTCGGCGGTCGTCAAGCAATCATCATTGACATTCTTGATCTTCATGGTGAGGATGTGAGCGTGATCTGATGATGGCACCAAAACAGTTCGAAACGACTAGTTTACGAAAAAAAAAAAAATCGTCCGATTTTACCTTTAAAAAAACTTTTCAATATCGTTGAACTCCAGAACGAAATGGATCATCATTGACATTCTTGATCTTCATGGTGAGGATGTGAGCGTGATCTGATGATGGCACCAAAACAGTTCGAAACGACTAGTTTACGAGAAAAAAATTCGTCCGATTTTACTTTAAAAAACTTTTCAATATCGTTGAACTCCAGAACGAAATGGAAAAAATTGCAACTATTCGCGGAAAACTTTGCAACTTTAAAAACTTCTAAATTTTGAGTATATCCGAATAAAATTTGTGTGTGGGAAAATACTTTGAATTTTGTGTGTGAAGCGTGTGAACTAATTTTCTCTTCTGATCACTTTTATCGACGAAAAAAATTTCGAAAATTCTATTCATTAAAAGTGTGTCGCGAAAAAATTATAACACGTTTTAATTTTCCTTAATCCGCGCTCACGAATAAAGTTCTAAATTTCACAATAAAAATCAAGTATTGATGAAGTTAAAAACTTTATGTTGCGCGGTGCACGGTTGATAACAGACTGAACTGAGAGATTCGCGGAAAACTTTGCAACTTTAAAAACTTCTAAATTTTGAGTATATCCGAATAAAATTTGTGTGTGGGAAAATACTTTGAATTTTATCTGTGAAGCGTGTGAACTAATTTTCTCTTCTGATCACTTTTATCGATGAAAAAAATTTCGAAGATTCTATTCATTAAAAGTGTGTCGCGAAAAAGTTATAACACGTTTTATTTTCCTTAATCCGTGCTCACGAATAAAGTTCTAAATTTCACAATAAAAATCAACTATTGATGAAGTTAAAAACTTTATGTTGCGCGGTGCACGGTTGATAACAGACTGAACGCCATCCAGGTATTATGGACAGATATTAGATATCTATTTTCTATTTTGTCATAGATATTGACTTCCATTGTCAAGCCATATAGCTAGCCAGATAGCTATTATTATTGCCCATCAAAGTTCGAGGTCACCAGGGAATGAGAAATTAGAAGGGAAAAGAAGAAGAGGAAAGCGAGAGGGAAGGGTACCTAACTAAGAACAGGGGAGGGTGGGAAGGGGGAGAGAGAGAGAGGAGGGTGAGATGGGAGAGGAAAATATAAGTAGGGAGAAAGAGAGAGAGAGATTGGAAGATAAGTAGGGGTAGAGAGAGGCAAAGATGTATGAGAGAGAGAGAGAAGGAAAGTAAGTAAAAGAGAGAGGAGAGTAAGGGAAGGTACGTAGGGAGAGGAGAGGGAGAAAAAAATATTAGACTAGAAATGACATCAAAAATTCAAATTGGTACCTAAATATCGCGTGACAGAAGCCTGCTTTCTCACTCCCTCCCTTTCCCCCGATCTCTCTCACACACATCCCTCTTTCTTTCCCATTTCCCCTTTATTTTCTCCCCCTATTTGTAATATTTACACTTCGGACCTATGAACACGCAATTATGAAAGATAGGGACCAAAACAATTAAGGTATAATTATTATACAAATACATAACTTCATAGCATGACAACAGAGTAGGCCTGAAACTTTTAGAAAGAGTTTGAATTTTGTCTGAAAAATCAACCTTCTGAATCTATCACAAAAGTTGTTTCCCGCTTACTACACTACACTAAACTTTATGCCTTGACTTGGACTTGAACCACCAACCTATAGATCCAGAGTCCCCATTGCACCACTGAGGTTGGTATACCCACGCCCTTCTGTTTACTAGGCAAGAGCTTTGACCACTTAACCACGGGTTTTTGGACACGAGGCACTTCCTCGTGAATGTAGGGTTAGGTAGCATGCAAAAGATAATGTCCGGTGAAATATTCAAGACCAAGAGGTCATGGCTTGCTTCTGTAATTCTCTTGTAATTATTCTATGATATGCAGTTATGGATACTTAAATGTCCTAATAGTTCATTCTGTAAGTACTGAAGTTCCAATGAAATATGCATTATGCACTAGTGACCCAAGGCAGACTATAATTTAATGCAATATGCATTCTTACTAGGCAATCATGCATTCTGTGTGGTCATTTAGTCGATAGTCATATCTTTCTGGTCACTAGTCAATGATAATAGTCTAAACTTCGTCTCTTTCTGGAAGTTCACAAAATGTTTCATGAACATCACCATTGTTTCAAAAAGTTGGGACAATATTGGGCAGGGCCGTATTTTTCTCCCTCCACCCAACCTCCCTCGTCAAAATCCTTGATACTGCCCTGGAATTTGGTAATATTAACATTGTTTCAAAAATTTAGGCCACTTAGGTAGGTAATATTAATTAAAATTGGAGAATTTTGAGGTGTACTCGGCTTCGTGAGGACTTTCATCTTTGGTAAGAAAATAAAAAAAAGTAGAGGAAACAGAATTCTAATGTTCGTTCTCGGAACGGCTGGCTTTCTACTATCCTGTCTTTCTTCTCTCTTCGATTTCGGGACGATAAGACCATAGCAGTTACAGTTCCCTCTGTCAAACCTCTTTTAAAAAAAGTAGGTATACTCGTACATTTTAAAACCAGCTGTATGGTAAGTACAACTACTGGCCAAATTCACCCATACATTCTAGCAATCTAGCAAACAAAACAATCGTAAAATTATTCAAATTCCAAAATCATTATCCACAATTACAATAGTACTCAGTTGCTCAGGTGTAAGTAAAGGTTACGACCTTCAGTACTAGGGCATAAGGCGCTTGATCCATGAAAATCACTAAACAGACCTAGCCAACCTTAGTCCTAATTTATCCGTTAACCTTAATCCTTTATCAGGCAATCTCCTAATAACTGTAATCAAGAGGAAAATCAATTCCCAAATTACTGTTCCTGAATTTATGATTATTTGATTATTCAATAGTAGTGTTATGATTATGAGCTATGAGTGCTATGACCATTATTAAAGGTGGTTACCCTTCATATTTATACCCAAAACTACGTGAATTTTTGATATGAAGTTAGAATGAAAAGTTATAAGATAACTGTTTGCGTCGATTGAGACTTACAGTTGAGAAGTTGCGGGTTTGATACTCCCCTGTGTCAACAAATTTCCCTTTTATTTGTGAACCATTAACAAGTAAGCATGTGAATAGTTGATCCCATGTGATTTTTCACGGGGAATCGAATGGTGCTACTTTTAGCACTCTCTGACTTACAGTTGAGAAGTTGCGGGTTCGATACTCCCCTGTGTCAACAAATTTCCCTTTTATTTGTGAACCGTTACCAAAGAAGCAAGTGAATAGTTGATCCCATGTGATTTTTCACGGGGAATCGAATGGTGCTACTTTTAGCACTCTCTGACTTACAGTTGAGAAGTTCTATAGATCCAGAGTCCCCATTGCACCACTGAGGTTGGTATACCCACGCCCTTCTGTTTATTGGGCAAGAGCTTTGACCACTTAACCACGGGTTTTTGGACAGGAGGCACTTCCTCGTGAATGTAGGGTTAGGTAGCATGCAAAAGATAATGTCCGGTGAAATATTCAAGACCAAGAGGTCATGGCTTGCTTCTGTAATTCTCTTGTAATTATTCTATGATATGCAGTTATGGATACTTAAATGTCCTAATAGTTCATTCTGTAAGTACTGAAGTTCCAATGAAATATGCATTATGCACTAGTGACCCAAGGCAGACTATAATTTAATGCAATATGCATTCTTACTAGGCAATCATGCATTCTGTGTGGTCATTTAGTCGATAGTCATATCTTTCTGGTCACTAGTCAATGATAATAGTCTAAACTTCGTCTCTTTCTGGAAGTTCACAAAATGTTTCATGAACCTCTAATACCTGGGTGATGTATAATCCATCAGATGGAATTAATGTTTAATGATAATGTATTCAAGCTTAACTACATGGTACGCACGCAGAATTAATCACCCATTCATGGCGAATATTGTCGACAATGTCGAAAAATCTTGACAGATAAGTAAAGCTCCAAGAATGAGAGCAAGGCAGGCGATTTTTCCCGGAAAGGGTTGCGAGAGAGGGAAGTGAATACACATCGGAAAACTTGGGAAAACAAAGGAGGAGAGTAAAATCTTGGAGTTTTCAATAAAAGAACTAGAGAAGGTAAAAGACAGCTAGGCGAAAGTCTTGAACAAGCCAGAACACAATTCCGACTATGATTTCGATTTTCGACCTTTGGTTGGTTGCCTACCTATTCAACTGTGCTACAGGAGTTCAAAAGTTGTTCAGCCAAATTATTTATCAGACTCTGAGGCTTTTCATTCAGGTTAACCTAGTTCATTCAGGTTAACCTGGTTAGCTTGGAGAGTAGAGCGTCTGTACGCGCCAGATCGCAGGTTCGATTCCCGCCCGGGGAGGATTTTATCCCGAACGGATAATGTTCGTTCTCAGAACGGCTGGCTTTCTCCTATCTTGTATTCCTTCTCTTTTCGTTTTCGGGACGATAAGACCTTACCAGTTACAGTTCCCTCTATGAACTTACCATATACACAAAAAGCCCACTCCAAGGCTTAAGTGTAGGGCAAACAGCCCTAAGGGATAGGTTATAGGCTTCTACGAATCCCTCTATGAAAACTTCTTGGAAAAAAGCTCACCCCTAATGGGGATTTAGCAAAGTAAAAGTTTGGTTGAAATTTGTAATAATAATTGTGACTTGAAGTATAGCAACTTCAATATTTGGCGAAAGAAAATTTCGGAAAAGTCGTACCATTTTCCAGTAGTACAGGAAAAACCACTTTCGGGATCATAAAACTCAACTGATTGAACACTTTTCAGAATGTCATATTCGTGTCGTGACAGACCCAGGTATCGTTCAGGTGATTCATTAGATGTGCAAGCCTGAGGTTCATTGGAGTCAACATGAGATATGAAAGATTGAAGGGATGTGGTTCCTTCATTATACTCGGTGATTGGTTTGAAGGTGTGACTGGATTGAAACTCTTTTTCTTCATTTAGTAATCTGAAAATGGACATGAAAGCAAAAATTAAAACCTGAGACAGTATAGGTACCTTATTAGGACTTGATTGGGTCTTGGAGGCTCTATTAATAAGAGAGTTTTACAGTTCACTGAAGCACTAGTATAGTTTTTCATGATGTTATCATGCTATCAACAGCCCCTTATCAATGCATGAACTTTCCTTGGACAATGTAAAATAGGTATTTAGATAAGTATGTAAGCTTCCTTCTGTGGCCCTGACATTATTTAAAATTTGTATTTAGATAAGTGGGTATGTAAGCTTACTTCTGCAGGGAGTAGTGTTTGTCGTTTTGCTTGTAAGCCAGATCTTCGATGAAATCATCTCCCATTGATTGAACATGTTGATAAGGTTGATATCCTCCCGGCTCTTTATCAAACAATCGGCTTCGTGTGTTATGAACTCCGGCCATGGAAAACACAGTAGGTTTTAGACCACTGATAAAAGGTGACAAGGGCACTTATGAAGGGTTTTAAGATCAAAAACCAAGATCAAAATCAAGTCAATCAAGATGAAGAATCAAAAACTTCATCCAAAACTTGAACTCTTGAACAATGAACATTCTGGCATTTCTGGCTTAGTGGCTTCACTTTTTTCTGGACTTTTTCCACTCATCCACTCACATCTAACCTCCTTGGAGAGCATAAAAGCAGCGGTGCCAAACGTTAGAAGGGCCTTTTCGAGCATAAATTTTACGCTTCCAGCGCTCATCTTGCATGTAAACGCGGCTTAAAATGGCGGCCATATTTTTATTTCTGCCCGCGTATTTTTAAAAAAGCTTAACAATGAAAAAATGAAAAATTCTACAAAAAAGTAAAAAGTTCAAAATTTTCTTTGCTTTTTCTTAAAAAGGGCAGTTTTTTTCTCTCTTCTGCATTTATTCAGACAAAATTCCGCATTTTCCATCTTAAATTCGTTAAATTAATCTTGGAAACCATAAGTAAAATCCAACAGAAAAAATCCCCATGTCAGGATCCCTATCTCATAGAACACTTCAAGTCCATGTGGTCTATTTGATTATTCAGATTTGTTCTGTGTGGTAAGTATGCTTTTATTTCATGTATTCAGAATTACCTATACCGTTATCACACTGTTTGTGTATGAAGGTGTCCAGGTTCAATTCTTGGGCAAGTTAAAATTTTCATCTCAATCATTCTACCTACCAACATTAATGGTACAATGGAGGAGTTGCAATTAGGAAAATATTATTAATAATAGGTCAATTCCTACGTAAAAAGTTGTGAAAAATCCAAATATGAGGTCAAAACTCTGAAAAAGTAACTTTAAAAGGTTGAAAATTATATTTTTAATTGCTGTTCTAATGAAAAAGCTCAAAGAGTTGTGACATCAGATTTCACGTCAAAATGTGCAGAAATGCTTGCACACAAACAAATGAAGTGGAAGTCATGAATTATGACGTCATTGCCTACGGGAGCGTATGCTGTGACATCAAAGTTCACAATTTACCAGTATTTTTTTAATCGATTTATCTCGGAATCTAGAAGTCGTAGAAAAAAAAAAAAAAAAGAAAAATTCCGTTGGTCCTCATTTTTTCTGCTCTATGACTTTAAAATCACCCAAGTAAGTGCAACTGATCTATTATACTCAATTTTACCACAGAGAGTTTTCAGTCAATCTAGAGTGTAAGAAATACTGTCCTATGTAAACCAAAAGGTTAACGTCAAAGAAAACCCCCATCACTGTCAACTCACAGTGGTAAAACCAGCCATTAGCATGGTGGACTTAAGAGGTGGACTTACTTACATAGGTATTGATCTACTAATGACATCCTGTCTTACCAATATTTATTATTGTAGCCATGGACAAAAGTTTTCTCTCTCATATTATTCAAACCATTTGGAATTTCTTGTTGTTTCAGATTTAGAAGAGGCAACACTTTATTCAGCCCTACTGTTGCAAAACTCATAAATAATTATTTGGATGACAGCAGTTAATTTGAGAAAAAGCTTGAATGTCAAAGGTATGTGTTGAACTGCAGAAAATATTATCAATCAAAATTGAGTTAAATTTGGAGACCAGGATGAGTGAAAATACAGAATTGTCAATATAGTTATTGAAGTACCTCTTTTGTATTATCACCAACCAGCTATTTTGCCATCAGTAATAAGATCAAACTGATTAAAAATTTCTTATATTATTGTGAGCTTTATTGTTGATAGTCTCCAAACAATACTTTTTTGATATTGAAGCTGGGTTTGTTAACTTACTTTGCTTTTTGTGTTACAATCATAAGTCAGAATGTATGTTTTAAGGAAATCATGTATATTTTGTGTTAAATATCATGTAAATGGTAAATTGTTACACAACAAGAATCCCACTGTTTTTACATCAGAGCCATTTGAAGACATGGTTACCAATAAAACTGTCATTAAAAAGTTCAAACTAAATGAACTAGATTCAAGGAGCAGGTCTAACCTGTTTTCTGAGAACATTGCACAAGATTGCATGGCATCAAATGCAAAAGTTCTTGAGAGCCCTGAGTCAATTTTTTTACCCAATGAAAGACCTGGTCGGTCTGTGAAAAGCATCAGATTATTTCCAAAGAAAGGGGAAAAAAGCAAAACTGTTGATATTACAGGTGAAATTGTCAAAAATAATTTTGTAAATAACTCTGATAATGTTATCTCCAAAAATATTTCCCTATCCAATGTAGATAACAAAGCTTCTATAGTTCATACTTCTAAAGTTTCCAAGAAACAGAAGACACCAGAAAATTTAGAAAAAAAGTGTGACAAAATATCTAGTCAAGGTAGTTCTGAAAAACAGAGCTCCAAGAAAAGTAAAGAGAAAGATATAGCTGAAAATAATTCTAATAAAAAAATTGTACACAATTCGGAATTTCGTTGTAATGCATTCAATATTCAGTTACTATCAAAAAATATCTATCAGCAATTGTTTCCAAACAATGAAAGGCAAAGTGAAGATTCAAAGCTGATTGAAAAATGTTTGGAAGAGTTGAAAGTGCATCACTTGCCATCAGATCTTCACAAAATGGCTGATAGACTCCCAGGAACTTTGGATAGCGTCTGTGATAGGTGACTCGTATTGCGCTAAGGAGCATGGCGCTACACCGCTAGGCTGGATGACGCTAAGTGGTCAAAAGTCAAACGCTACGGATATGCATAGTATTACAGCTAAAGCCGTAGGTATATCACGAGAACACGCCAAGATTATTAACTACGCGCGTATCTATGGTGCAGGGGAACGGTTTGCAGAACGACTGCTCAAACAGTTTAATCCGGAAATGTCAAAGTCAGACGCCAAATCCAAAGCACGGAAAATGTACACGCTGACCAAAGGGAAGAAGTTGTACAGACTCAAGGCTGAAGCTACCACCTATAGAGAATGGTGATATTGTCCATCATTTTCAAGAGATTGGAGAACAACAAGCCAAGCCTTATCGAGATCTAACATTGCATTTGCTGAACAAAGGTGTTCCTGAGACTCAAGGATGGACATTTGGAGGAACTAATCAAACGTGTCTACTCCAAGTATGAAGCTCGCGAGGTTTGTTCTGCGTATAACACGAGTGTTGACAAGATATTTGATAAACCGCAGTGGTACGGAGGTACAGAGTCCGCCATGTTCAACCGTCTGGAGGAGATTGCAACCAGTTTACAACCCGTCACACCATTCCTCAACTGCAGACTGAGTCGCGCGTTAGAACCAGTGTCGGAGGATGATAGTAAGTTCATTCAGACGCGTATCAACTGGGTGGTTCAGAGCGGCGCTGTGGACTTCTTGCATCTCATGCTGGTATGCATGCGATGGCTCGTGAGTAGAGACACACGGTTTGTCATTAGCATTCACGATGAAATCCGCTACCTTGTACCTGATGAAGAGAAATACGAAACCGCGCTAGCACTTCACGTCACCAATCTGCTTACACGTGCCTTCTGTATCAAGAAACTTGACATGACAGACATCCCCTTGTCCATCAGTTTCTTCAGCGGGGTGGAAATAGATAAGGTCCTGAGGAAAGAAAGTGATAACGATTGTAAAACACCTTCCAATCCGTACGGACTATGCAAAGGCTATGGCATACCCCTAGGTGAAATCCTAGATATCTATCAGACCATTGATAAAGCGAATGGCGTGATAGGAACGTTTAAGAATAGTAAGAAGCCAAATAGGAAAAGTTCAGTCAAGACGATTAAAATTTCAAATGAACAAAAAGAAAAATAGGAATCTGATTTCAATGTGAGACTCTGTTAAACCCAAGAAGCTCGGCAAGCTTTTGGTTTTATGATGAGGTTATCACCATACCCAAGTTAAAACCCCTGTCTTTCTTGAATATAAGTGTTTTCAAATGGCTCTATGTAAAAATGCATACCCCATAGTGAGTATAATTGCATTATCTCAAGAAAACTTCTAAATCACTTTCTTCAGAATTTGATGGTGTTTCCAGATGACTCTGATTCTTCCCATTTTTGTTTGTTTTGATCCCCTGTAAAATGTAGATGTTAGGCCACGTTACATTTTACTTCCCTTCATACGATCGATCGTCTTTTTTTCGCCTAGAGAATAGAGAATAGTTTTTTTATTGTAAATAAAACCAAAAGGTATCTTACAAGGTCAATTCAACTTAATTCTAAATTAAACTTTAAATTACAACTACTTAGGTATAATGGAATAAAATAGAAATTATTCTATACTCATTCTACCTAACTACCTACAAAAGTTACACATTTAATACTTATCCTAAGCTATTATCCCTCACTTGGAAGTCATTGCCGCTGCATTTTATTCGTGGTCATGGCTGGGGTTATCTCGTCCCTTACAGTACGGACATCAAAGTACCTGATGCTAAGAATATTCCTCTAGAGCAATTGAAGCAACTTTACAACAACATTACCAAGCAGGATAATTGTGAAGCAAATGTTGACAATGCACAAAACAGCTTGAGGGACAGCGTAGAAACCAACATTTCTTTCATTGATTGTTCAAAAAGTGCAAAGAGACTGGAAGTTATTGCAAATGTTTTAGATAGGAAGAAGTTAGCTGAAGCCTCTAGTACGGATACTTCTACTGATGATGCAGATACTCCAAGAGAAATAGGTTTCATCAAACTGCCTCACAAAGATGGCGAACATCTAAATGTTGGAAACCCACTGTCCCGGGATTTCATTAACAAATTTTCCGATAATAGTCTTGCAGGCGTAGATATTGGTGCGAAGAGAATCATAGAAATCAGTCGGATGCTCTCGTATTGGAGGAATAATCACGAGCGAGTGAAGAAACAGTTTGTTGTGTGGTTGAATAAGAAAGATCTGCCCCGGAGACTTGTAGAGAATAGCGAGTCTGAGGGCCGGGACTATGGTGTGATACTGCCCCAGCTTATAGTATCTGGTACATTGACACGACGTGCTGTGGAAGCTACCTGGATGACAGCATCCAATGCAGTGGGAGAGCGAGTAGGTTCAGAACTGAGAGCTATGATCCAAGCACCTGATGGTTACAGTATCATAGGCGCGGATGTGGACTCCCAGGAACTTTGGATAGCGTCTGTGATAGGTGACTCGTATTGCGCTAAAGAGCATGGCGCTACACCGCTAGGCTGGATGACGCTAAGTGGCCAAAAGTCAAACGCTACTGATATGCATAGTATTACAGCAAAAGCAGTGGGTATATCTCGAGAACACGCCAAGATTATTAACTACGCGCGTATCTATGGCGCAGGGGAGCGGTTTGCCGAACGACTGCTCAAACAGTTCAATCCGGAAATGTCAAAGTCAGACGCCAAATCCAAAGCACGGAAAATGTACACGCTGACCAAAGGGAAGAAGTTGTACAGACTCAAGGGAGGATCAAGGAGCAGTATTGGTTAAATAGGACAGGGCTCAGGTTCATAGATACATTGTCCATGCATGTATGTGTTAGTGGTATAACCCGCTACCAGAGGAGTCTACTAAAAAGTGAACAAATGACAGATGAAAGCTGGACCAACGTAAGTTCCTTGAATAGTTTAAGTGAAGTGTACAAGCTATACTGCGAGGGTAAGGTTCTTGACAAGACTGACAGAAACATATTCGTTGAGGGTTCATTGGAAGATATAGAGAACAACTGGCACAATCTAATGACATATTGTGCTAAGGACACGCTAGCAACGTTTGAAGTCATACAGGCTCTATTCCCTTTGTTTCTGGAGAGGTTCCCTCATCCTGTTACTCTGGCAGGAATGTTGGAGCTAAGCACAGCGTATCTCCCTGTGAATAACACTATTGTGCTAAGGATACGCTAGCCACGTTTGAAGTCATACAGGCTCTATTCCCTTTGTTTCTGGAGAGATTCCCTCATCCTGTTACTCTGGCAGGAATGTTGGAGCTAAGCACAGCGTATCTCCCTGTGAATAACAACTGGGTGAAGTATTTCAATGAGAGTTGTCAAACATTCAATGATCTCAATGTAGAAATGAAATCCCTCCTCATGGACAAATGTGATCAAGCATGCTCTCTACTACATGACGACAAATACAAGGACAGTCTGTGGCTCTGGGATCAAGATTGGTCAGTGAAGGATCTGAAACTAAAGAAGAAAGCAAATAAAACTCTCTCAGTTGACCAGGAGACTGAAGAACCAGAAGAGTTTTATGAAATAAATAAAAATGGGGAAGATCAAACTGAAGATGAGTTTGTCAAGAGAAGACGAGAACTAGTGGAGAAGTTTAAACCATTGATGCAAACCAAAGACAGATTACCTGTCAATTCTAGTTATCTAATTGGCTACCCAGAGTGGTATAGAAAGCTTTGTGTCAAGCCTCATTCTGCGGATAAAGATGCGGTGAGTAAACAAGAATTAATCCATGACGGTATCAGTGACACTAGTGAAGCCTGGATTCCTGGACCTAGTCTAATCAGTACAAGCATGCAGATAACGCCTAAGCTACTATCCCTCACTTGGAAATCTATGCCGCTGCATTTCATTCGTGGTCATGGTTGGGGTTATCTTGTTCCTTACAGTACAGACATCAAAGTTCCTGATGCTGAGAATATTCCTCTGGAGCAGTTGAAGCAACTTTACAACAACATTACCAAGCAGGATAATTGTGAAGCAAATGTTGACAATGCACAGAACAGCTTGAGGGACAGCGTAGAAACCAACATTTCTTTCATTGATTGTTCAAAAAGTGCAAAGAGACTTGAAGTTATTGCAAATGTTCTAGATAAAAAGAAGTTAGCTGAAGCCTCTAGTACGGATACTTCTACTGATGATGCAGATACTCCAAGAGAGATAGGCTTCATCAAACTGCCTCACAAAGATGGCGAACATCTAAATGTTGGAAACCCACTGTCCCGTGATTTCATTAACAAATTTTCCGATAATAGTCTTGCAGGCGTAGATATTGGTGCGAAGAGAATCATAGAAATCAGTCGAATGCTTTCGTATTGGAGGAATAATCACGAGCGAGTGAAGAAACAGTTTGTTGTGTGGTTGAATAAGAAAGATCTGCCCCGGAGGCTTGTAGAGAATATTGAGTCCGAGGGCCGGGACTATGGTGTGATACTGCCCCAGCTTATAGTATCTGGTACATTAACACGACGTGCTGTGGAAGCTACCTGGATGACAGCATCCAATGCAGTGGGAGAGCGAGTAGGTTCAGAACTGAGAGCTATGATCCAAGCACCTGATGGTTACAGTATCATAGGCGCGGATGTAGACTCCCAGGAACTTTGGATAGCGTCTGTGATAGGTGACTCGTATTGCGCTAAGGAGCATGGCGCTACACCGCTAGGCTGGATGACGCTAAGTGGTCAAAAGTCAAACGCTACGGATATGCATAGTATTACAGCTAAAGCCGTAGGTATATCACGAGAACACGCCAAGATTATTAACTACGCGCGTATCTATGGTGCAGGGGAACGGTTTGCAGAACGACTGCTCAAACAGTTCAATCCGGAAATGTCAAAGTCAGACGCCAAATCCAAAGCACGGAAAATGTACACGCTGACCAAAGGGAAGAAGTTGTACAGACTCAAGGATGGACATTTGGAGGAACTAATCAAACGTGTCTACTCCAAGTATGAAGCTCGCGAGGTTTGTTCTGCGTATAACACGAGTGTTGACAAGATATTTGATAAACCGCAGTGGTACGGAGGTACAGAGTCCGCCATGTTCAACCGTCTGGAGGAGATTGCAACCAGTTTACAACCCGTCACACCATTCCTCAACTGCAGACTGAGTCGCGCGTTAGAACCAGTGTCGGAGGATGATAGTAAGTTCATTCAGACGCGTATCAACTGGGTGGTTCAGAGCGGCGCTGTGGACTTCTTGCATCTCATGCTGGTGTGCATGCGATGGCTCGTGAGTAGAGACACACGGTTTGTCATTAGCATTCACGATGAAATCCGCTACCTTGTACCTGATGAAGAGAAATACGAAACCGCGCTAGCACTTCACGTCACCAATCTGCTTACACGTGCCTTCTGTATCAAGAAACTTGACATGACAGACATCCCCTTGTCCATCAGTTTCTTCAGCGGGGTGGAAATAGATAAGGTCCTGAGGAAAGAAAGTGATAACGATTGTAAAACACCTTCCAATCCGTACGGACTATGCAAAGGCTATGGCATACCCCTAGGTGAAATCCTAGATATCTATCAGACCATTGATAAAGCGAATGGCGTGATAGGAACGTTTAAGAATAGTAAGAAGCCAAATAGGAAAAGTTCAGTCAAGACGATTAAAATTTCAAATGAACAAAAAGAAAAATAGGAATCTGATTTCAATGTGAGACTCTGTTAAACCCAAGAAGCTCGGCAAGCTTTTGGTTTTATGATGAGGTTATCACCATACCCAAGTTAAAACCCCTGTCTTTCTTGAATATAAGTGTTTTCAAATGGCTCTATGTAAAAATGCATACCCCATAGTGAGTATAATTGCATTATCTCAAGAAAACTTCTAAATCACTTTCTTCAGAATTTGATGGTGTTTCCAGATGACTCTGATTCTTCCCATTTTTGTTTGTTTTGATCCCCTGTAAAATGTAGATGTTAGGCCACGTTACATTTTACTTCCCTTCATACGATCGATCGTCTTTTTTTCGCCTAGAGAATAGAGAATAGTTTTTTTATTGTAAATAAAACCAAAAGGTATCTTACAAGGTCAATTCAACTTAATTCTAAATTAAACTTTATTCACTGAAATACCTACTTTACATATTATGTAAGTAGTTATTTTTGATGAACTTGTAACATTATTTTTGATGAACTTGTAACATTATTTGTTTCTCCATAACCCAAGTTCTCCAAAGTTTGTTCTGCTCAACGGGTTGACCCTCTGTTGGCCTTCAAGACTTTTTATACTCAGGGAAATAGAACATAGTGGATTTACACCCATCCAAGGTAAATAATGTAATAATATAGTGTTTATTTATACTGTTCGCATAAACTACTCGTAAAGTAAACTTTCTTCTGCCTTGTAAGCGCTGGGCCGCGGGTTCGATTCCCGCCCGGGGCGGATTTTATCCTGATGGGATAATGTTCGTTCTCGGAACGGCTGGCTTTCTCCTGGCTTCCTTCTCTCTTCGATTTCGGGACGATAAGACCATAGCAGTTACAGTTCCCTCTGTCAAACCTCTTTAACCTGGCTTCCTTCTCTCTTCGATTTCGGGACGATAAGACCATAGCAGTTACAGTTCCCTCTGTCAAACCTCTTTAAAATGGTTCGATTCCCGCCCGGGGCGGATTTTATCCTGATGGGATAATGTTCGTTCTCGGAACGGCTGGCTTTCTCCTATCCCTCTCTTCCTTCTCTCTTCGATTTCGGGACGATAAGACCATAGCAGTTACAGTTCCCTCTGTTAAACCTCTTTAAAAAAATTCCTTCTCTCTTGATTTTGGGACGATAAGACCATAGCAGTTACAGTTCCCTCTGTCAAACCTCTTAACAAAAAAATACATGTGTTTTTTTTTTTTATCCTGATGGGATAATGTTCGTTCTCGGAACGGCTGGCTTTCTCCTATCCTGTCTTCCTTCTCTCTTCGATTTCAATAGCTGTTACAGTTCCCTCTGCCAAACCTCTTAAAAAAAAAAAACTTTCTTCTTACCTAGATAGCTCTCCCGGCTGTCCCGGTCACGCCTCTGGTTCTCCCGGTCGCGCAGATACGCTTCCCGCGAGTTCCCGGTGCTCAGGTCCGTAGGCTCGTCCACATAGTCGCACTCTAGCGGCTCGCTCTTCACCGTGGGCGAGGAGGCGAACGGAGACGGGAACGTGGGAGTTGTCGGTGTGGACGGGTTGGAATTGCCGGAGGACGTGCTCATTTGCTGACGGAGGAGGGAGATGTTCTTGATGCTCTTGAGCTCGCTCGGGTTTCGCAGGAACCTAGGGAGGGGAAGAGGGATGTTAGATTTAAGAGTCGAAATCGGATCGTTCAGATTTATGTGAAAGCCTTCACAAAATAAAATATATTAATTTCCTTCCTATCGGATAAGGTAGTAAAAAAGTTATCGCACTATGGGCCTTTTAATTTTATACTATATGCTGCCGGGTTGTGACAGGCCACGAGGGTCAAATACTGATTCTGGGCGAATAAATTTTCTAAGGATGTTAATCTCAAATTCAAAATGTGAAACATCTAAGGCCCGTTACGTCAGCCTAGTAAGCTTGGAGGTCTTCCTCCGCTAGTACAAGTAGTGCTTTATTTAGCTTTCTCCTCCTGTCCACTCTTCGATTTCAAGACAATAACACCTCCGTTGTTGCACTTCCCTTTCTCAAAAAAGAAAAAACAAGTCATAGGTATGTATGTAGATTGGAATACATACAATTAGAATTTAGATTGAATTACAATACTTACTGGTAACAATGTCGCTCGCCCTGGACCTTGCGCAGAATGTTCACCCTGTAGTAGTATCTGAGGGCCCGCGACATCTTGTCGTAATTCATAGACAGGTGATTCTTCTGGATGCCCCACAGTTTGGCCAGACCTGGCGGGTCGACAATTTTGAACACACCTGACTCCCGATTCTTCCAGGCGATGTAGTTTGTGTACCGCTGCATGGAGTCGTTCAACAGCTGCTGCAGGAAGTCCCACAGGAGACGACCGTCTGGGAAAAGAAACAAGAAACGTTTTATAAATTAGCACGATTAAGAAAGGTTAACAAGGTAACATGAAAGTATTTTAAATTTTAAAGTGATAGTAAAGACGGTACAAGACCTAAGGGAAGACCTAGATATCGTTATGAAGACACTATCAAGTTTGATGTTGGGAAGAAACAAGGAAACTGGGAAGATATAAAGGCTAACCAAAGGTATAGCAATAGAGTCTAGTGGAGGGGCTTTGTTCATCGACCTGTCCTATAGGACAGAACGATAATGGTTATGTATGTATGTAGTAAAGACGGATCTCGAATATATGAGACCTTGGTTAGACTGCAGGGGTAAAGGGACTTTTCAGTCCAATCCCAGCAAGATAAACAAGGTATATTCTATTCTAAACCCCTACCAAACAAAGTGATTAACCGAATTATAAGAGAGTCTCCGAATGAGTTATGGCTTGCTGCTCGATGATGAAGACTGACACGTCCGAAACAACTGTTCTAGTCTGCCCCCTAGGCTGAGAGTGGTAAATGTGAGGAGGCGAGTAGCTTGTCGCAGAATGTACGGTAAAACTCCCATCAATAAAAAACTGGGATTAAAAAAGAGTTGAAAAAAAACTATTGAAAAACATCAGATCATTAAAGTTTTCTCAATGATTTTTCGATGAATCATGAAGATTTTTTCCTGTAAAAAAGCTAAAACCATACAACTAAAAAAAAAAATGAAAAAAAATCACTCTACTCACTGGTATTAGGTTCAGTGACGGATCCCGGCGAGTCCGCCGGGTTACTGAAGAAGGACATGGTCTTGTTGAAAGCCACATGGGGAGACTGAGGGGGCGACGACGAGCCTGGACTATCGTGCAGTAGCGTAGGCGTGCGGGGGGTAATGCTGATCTCCGGCACTGGTTCTGGTTTGGGGGGCCGACTAGTGGGATGGTCTTTGCTGTCTTCCTGGTCGGAGTCACTCTGGTTGCTGCCGGAACTGGCGCCATTACTGCCCGCGTAGCCTGGGGAGAGAGGAGACGGTCGGGTTGAAATAGGTTCTTCAAATTAAATTGATCCCAAGGGCAAGGAAAACCTAGACCCTTGACAAATGGAGTGTGCCTGAAGGTATGTGATGTGTTCCAATCCACTCGACCCCGAGTGGAAGGGAACGCGTTTGCTCCTACGTTTCAGGATGTAGATCAAATGTGTCCGTGAGACAAGATTCGAGAATTTCATGGGAAATGTACGACCAAAGGCTGCCATTTACTAACAAAATTTTGGAAAAGCTCACAAAGAGTTGGTTGGCGTTTCTCGGGAATGCTATAAAGTGGAAATATTTTAGGTCATCTTGAAGGGCATCCCTGACCATAGTATAGAGTTGTAGACGCTGCTTTAGATGTCAGTTTTGTCAATAGGATTTCCTGTTAACTTTTTCCTCAACTATGGGCCAATAAGTAAAACAGGATTATTGTAAGTACGTATGTTAATCTATGATGGGATGGGATTCCACGAAGTGGCCTAAATGAAACCTACGTAAATAGGTTTTCCAAGAAAAAATCCACTTTCATTACATCGCGTCGATGAAATTCCTTAATCAGACAAAAAATATTTCAATTTTACCTAAGTTCCCTGACATGCAAAGGCCCATTAGAGCCCGTTTCCACTAACTAGTGAGTTCCATCCTTTTTTGGGGGGGGGGGCGACAAGTGGGACGG
>NW_007378360.1:5851-14706 GCF_000475195.1 Diaphorina citri | reverse complement strand
CGGGAGTTAATAAACACTAAAGAACAATTCTAGATGGATAGATCCTTTTAAGTTTTACTTATGCATATCCATTGTCTACCAAATGAAGTTTTGTTATTGCTTTTATATAAAGATTAATTAATCTTTGTATTTGTTATAATTTCCGAGCATATTTTTTTAGTCAAAATGTAGTTTCCTTTCCAGATGTTATATTTATTGCGCATTAAAGTTAAATTTGAAAACAATTATTAGCACCAGCCCTAGTGGTTAGCACTCAAACCCAAAAAATGGAAAACCGGTTAACATAACGACTTTTCAAAACTTAGTGGTAGTACTCTAAAAATTAGGTTCTCAATTTGATTAAAGTTTGAAAATAAACTCCAAGATCATTCCGCGTTTTTACTGAGTTAGCTAGCATACTCCACCTATCTTTAACGTTAGCACCGGATTGTAGATGTAAAGTCGCCCTATTTTGTTTAGTTTTTTAAACCCTTCTTCTGATCATTAAACCCTTTTGGATAGTTTAAAACTACTTTCACTAAATCTGTTAAAAGAAACTCTTACTACGTAATAATAGTGATACCGCCCATACGTAAAAAGCACTTCGGTAAAACCTTTTTAAAATCCAATACATAATACATAGTATTCTGTCACGCCAAAAATTAACCACATACCAGACACCACTATGGAGTAGTATTTGGTTTTCGAACAGGCTCGAAGAACCCAAATTGTCTCAGAGTGTAACTTTAGATCTAAGATAAAAAATAACAGTAAAACTCTAAAATTACAGGAACACTGAAAAGGATTAACCAAAATATAAGAATATACAAAGATAGTAGCGGGTAAGCGAAATAGGTCTAACCAAGACTATCTGATAGATCCTAAAAGTGGTCTCCATACGGTATCGGAAACGTAATCACGGTATAACCTACCTGCCCAATGATTGAGGGCTTTTTCGTCTCTGAAAACCAACTGTACACATCCACTCTCCTGCACCTAAATTCTTTCGCTCCCCCTTGGTTTACTCCCTTATAAAAAACTTGCGCAAAAATAAATGCAATTAAAATTGGTGGGGTTTTCCACGGGGTCACGCCGGCGCGCTACGATTATTTTTTCAAACGCAAACTCAAGTAAACATGCAAATTCGGAGTCGAAAAAAATATCCGCCACACATTTGTGATTTCTTGGTTCGACTTGGGTATCTTGTGCGCAAGTCATGTCGAAGAGCCAGCCAAAAGAAAACATGTTCAAAAAAGAACTGCTCGTGCTTCAAGAATATAAGGGTGCCTGAAGATATTGAAACAACATTGTGAAAATCAACTCAGAAACTCGCGGAAATATACCTTTCACCAGATCGAAAACCACTCTGCGCGGAGAGAAAACCTATTTTCGTGTCAATGCCGGGAAAGTTTTCGGGAACGAATTTATGGGATTCAAGCCGGGAGAATTTTTCATATTGTGAAACCAAATAGGGTAGAGGTTTATTCAATTAACTGTTTCCAGTAAACCATAAACTTAATCACCTTTTTAAACAATCTACCTGCGCAAAAGAGTTCAATAATTCGGGGGTGGTTTGCATTTCTCCATTACTCCTATATCCAGTAGCAGGTTGATATATTGTGAACTTATATACTCCAGCGAGTATAAAGATTCTTACCACATACTATGGCTTCACACGCGTGTGGTATATTAATTTTTAGAACCAGTATTGACAAAATTCCATACTTCGGTTGGATTGAACCTGAACCAATAGTCTTTCCTCTTTACCAGGAGCGTGTCCATTTTTATTTAGGAATTTGATTATTTTACTACTATAATTATGGTCTAAATTTGTACAAAAATTCCTCATATTTTGCAGAGGAAGGTAACAAGGTTGAAGGCGCGAAATCGAGCAAAATCCTCGACAAGGAAATACATCAGCTTTCCTCAAGCAGCAAAACTCCTTGGCCTTTCACTGAAGACTCTGTTAGAATGATAAGCTAAATCTAACTAGTGAAGATAGGTGATGATGAAATGGCTCAATGGTAATCTGAATAGAGAAACAACGTGATGACTGGAATTCAGTGAGTCTAGTGAGAAGATGGAGTGATTAAGTCCACCCTGGACATTCAGACACGAGTTAAACTTTGACCCCATTCTGGAATTGAACCCGGGATTCTCCGGCGATTTTTCACGGAAAAAGAGGTTATTTACAAATCACATTTCCAAAAATCATGTCTGTCATACCACATTCGTCCAATAGTTCTTTGGGAACCCCACTGTTTTCCAGGATTAACTTGATTTGGTTCATAGACAAAGCTATTGCCGGTAGCTATTTTGATCTCACAAATTCCAGAAAAATATTTCCAAACCACATTTCCCAAAGGGAAAATATTCTGGAATCGGGTTGTGTGCTTGAGGTTTTGTATACTCTTGACACTTGCAGAAGCACTAAATATAATCAAAGAGAGAAATAACCGAGACAGAGAAATGCATTTTTTGTACACTAAAAGTAAATAAATCTTTATTTATTTTCCATTTTTAAAAATTTCTTATTTTACACGCAACTTTTTATTATTAATTATCTTACTGGATTATTTTTATTTTCATATTTGAGATCAACAATTTATTTTGCAAAATCTGTTTTTATTCAAAATTCTGTACAATGGAACCATTTATTCAAGACACAGTATATGGATTGTGGGCTGTGATTGTATCAGGATAAAAGAAAGTTGAAATATTTCCAAGACGAAAGTTCAGAAAAGATATTGAGTTTGATTTATTGTTAGTTTGTATTGCAGGTAAAACGGCCTAAACGTGCTTCGTCAAAGACCTCTAAAGCCAGATCAAGACAAAGTGTCAAATGCTTGTCAACAACATTTTAGCATTAAACTATTTGGAACATCAAGTATAGTTTTGAAAGAAATCAACGAATAAATTGTTTTCATATTTTCTACAATTTAAAATATTATCACAACAAAAAATAAACACTTTGAGCTGAACTCTTATTGGTGAGAAATCACTTGAGTGTGCACTTATAGTTTCCACCTCGAAGAATTCGTGCCCTTCTATACATTTCTTATTTTTTTGATCATTTCTACAAAATAAGTTTTCTTAAATGAATTATTTTTTTAACATCATTACAATTATATAAAATCATATAAAAAAATAAATAATAAATTGGTAACCAATTAATAAAATATCTAGGTAAAATAAATGAAATACTTCAAGGAAAAATTGAATCCTACACGGATCTTTTATATCTTGACGTTCACGTACCGTCATCTCTTTTGATTGGGACAGAAGAATTGATTTGTCAACAATCAAAAACACAAACATGAATTTGTGTGGTAAATTGGCATCAAAAGAACAAGTATTTTCCTAATAAAGAACAAAAATCTACTCTAGAAATTAAATTTATAACAGTGAATTTTCAAAAGATTGACAGATTTAAAAAAAAAAAAGTATCATCATTAAAAATTTTCAATGTCTCATCTTGGATTTGTGCAAGATAACCCCATAAAATTGAGATGAAATGGTTAGGTAATCGTACCAAAAGTGGACAATTCTCGACAGTAATTTGGTATTGGTACCTAAGATATATCAAACACAGATGCAATAAAAAATTCCTAGAGCTTGAAATCTTTTATGGACATCCAAAATGTGAGGTTGAAGTAATAACCAAAAGTCATCAATTCATCACAGACGATAGAACCGCTTCTACCAGGGTACACGGACTATTCAGTCTCATTCGGGCAGAAAATTGAAAATCATTCCATCCCAAAGCGAAGCGCGAAGGTTCTCGCAAAATTCCTTAAAAAACCGACACGGTGGCGTGCCAAGGAAAAATTGAGAATCAAAATCACATTTTCTCTCAAGCATAGGAGTTTGCCGTTTCGTAATGCACAGAGTCGTGCTTCGTTAGCGTCAAGTCCTGAGGAGTGGAGATGTTTTGATTCTTAATGTTCAGCTGCAAATGCATGGACGTGTTGTTATTGTCGGGACCGAAATCTTCTTTCTTGACGCCATCTTTGTATTCGAGTTTGATGGTCGTATCGTACTTGCCGTCTGGAATGAGAAAGATTTGGTTATTAGAACGGACGTGGTTGGGTGAAAGAGCTCAACTATAATCCCGCAACTCATGACCTGATGAGGTCATGAGTTGCGGGATTACCTGCCTACAAGAAAGAAAAAGTTCGAAGTTTGATGTCGACGATTTTGAAAAAAAAAAAAATATATTCAACACAAAGGAAATTGGCTCCTTATTTTAGAGTCAATTGGACCTTTGGGTTCACTGAAATACCTACTTTACATATGTAAGTAGTTATTTTTGATGAACTTGTAACAAATGTAACATTATTTGTTTCTCCATAACCCAAGTTCTCCAAAGTTTGTTCTGCTCAACGGGTTGGCCCTCTGTTGGCCTTTAAGACTTTTTATACTCAGGGAAATAGAACATAGTGGATTTACACCCATCCAAGGTAAATAATATAATAATATAGTGTTTATTTATACTGTTCGCATAAACTAGTCGTAAAGTAAACTTTCTTCTTACCTAGATAGCTCTCCCGGCTGTCCCGGTCACGCCTCTGGTTCTCCCGGTCGCGCAGATACGCTTCCCGCGAGTTCCCGGTGCTCAGGTCCGTAGGCTCGTCCACATAGTCACACTCTAGCGGCTCGCTCTTCACCGTGGGCGAGGAGGCGAACGGAGACGGGAACGTGGGAGTTGTCGGTGTGGACGGGTTGGAATTGCCGGAGGACGTGCTCATTTGCTGACGGAGGAGGGAGATGTTCTTGATGCTCTTGAGCTCGCTCGGGTTTCGCAGGAACCTGGGGAGGGGAAGAGGGATGTTAGATTTAAGAGTCGAAATCGGATCGTTCAGATTTATGTGAAAGCCTTCACAAAATAAAATATATTAATTTCCTTCCTATCGGATAAGGTAGTAAAAAAGTTATCGCACTATGGGCCTTTTAATTTTATACTATATGCTGCCGGGTTGTGACAGGCCACGAGGGTCAAATACTGATTCTGGGCGAATAAATTTTCTAAGGATGTTAATCTCAAATTCAAAATGTGAAACATCTAAGGCCCGTTACGTCAGCCTAGTAAGCTTGGAGGTCTTCCTCCGCTAGTACAAGTAGTGCTTTATTTAGCTTTCTCCTCCTGTCCACTCTTCGATTTCAAGACAATAACACCTCCGTTGTTGCACTTCCCTTTCTCAAAAAAGAAAAAACAAGTCATAGGTATGTATGTAGATTGGAATACATACAATTAGAATTTAGATTGAATTACAATACTTACTGGTAACAATGTCGCTCGCCCTGGACCTTGCGCAGAATGTTCACCCTGTAGTAGTATCTGAGGGCCCGCGACATCTTGTCGTAATTCATAGACAGGTGATTCTTCTGGATGCCCCACAGTTTGGCCAGACCTGGCGGGTCGACAATTTTGAACACACCTGACTCCCGATTCTTCCAGGCGATGTAGTTTGTGTACCGCTGCATGGAGTCGTTCAACAGCTGCTGCAGGAAGTCCCACAGGAGACGACCGTCTGGGAAAAGAAACAAGAAACGTTTTATAAATTAGCACGATTAAGAAAGGTTAACAAGGTAACATGAAAGTATTTTAAATTTTAAAGTGATAGTAAAGACGGTACAAGACCTAAGGGAAGACCTAGATATCGTTATGAAGACACTATCAAGTTTGATGTTGGGAAGAAACAAGGAAACTGGGAAGATATAAAGGCTAACCAAAGGTATAGCAATAGAGTCTAGTGGAGGGGCTTTGTTCATCGACCTGTCCTATAGGACAGAACGATAATGGTTATGTATGTATGTAGTAAAGACGGATCTCGAATATATGAGACCTTGGTTAGACTGCAGGGGTAAAGGGACTTTTCAGTCCAATCCCAGCAAGATAAACAAGGTATATTCTATTCTAAACCCCTACCAAACAAAGTGATTAACCGAATTATAAGAGAGTCTCCGAATGAGTTATGGCTTGCTGCTCGATGATGAAGACTGACACGTCCGAAACAACTGTTCTAGTCTGCCCCCTAGGCTGAGAGTGGTAAATGTGAGGAGGCGAGTAGCTTGTCGCAGAATGTACGGTAAAACTCCCATCAATAAAAAACTGGGATTAAAAAAGAGTTGAAAAAAAACTATTGAAAAACATCAGATCATTAAAGTTTTCTCAATGATTTTTCGATGAATCATGAAGATTTTTTCCTGTAAAAAAGCTAAAACCATACAACTAAAAAAAAAAATGAAAAAAAATCACTCTACTCACTGGTATTAGGTTCAGTGACGGATCCCGGCGAGTCCGCCGGGTTACTGAAGAAGGACATGGTCTTGTTGAAAGCCACATGGGGAGACTGAGGGGGCGACGACGAGCCTGGACTATCGTGCAGTAGCGTAGGCGTGCGGGGGGTAATGCTGATCTCCGGCACTGGTTCTGGTTTGGGGGGCCGACTAGTGGGATGGTCTTTGCTGTCTTCCTGGTCGGAGTCACTCTGGTTGCTGCCGGAACTGGCGCCATTACTGCCCGCGTAGCCTGGGGAGAGAGGAGACGGTCGGGTTGAAATAGGTTCTTCAAATTAAATTGATCCCAAGGGCAAGGAAAACCTAGACCCTTGACAAATGGAGTGTGCCTGAAGGTATGTGATGTGTTCCAATCCACTCGACCCCGAGTGGAAGGGAACGCGTTTGCTCCTACGTTTCAGGATGTAGATCAAATGTGTCCGTGAGACAAGATTCGAGAATTTCATGGGAAATGTACGACCAAAGGCTGCCATTTACTAACAAAATTTTGGAAAAGCTCACAAAGAGTTGGTTGGCGTTTCTCGGGAATGCTATAAAGTGGAAATATTTTAGGTCATCTTGAAGGGCATCCCTGACCATAGTATAGAGTTGTAGACGCTGCTTTAGATGTCAGTTTTGTCAATAGGATTTCCTGTTAACTTTTTCCTCAACTATGGGCCAATAAGTAAAACAGGATTATTGTAAGTACGTATGTTAATCTATGATGGGATGGGATTCCACGAAGTGGCCTAAATGAAACCTACGTAAATAGGTTTTCCAAGAAAAAATCCACTTTCATTACATCGCGTCGATGAAATTCCTTAATCAGACAAAAAATATTTCAATTTTACCTAAGTTCCCTGACATGCAAAGGCCCATTAGAGCCCGTTTCCACTAACTAGTGAGTTCCATCCTTTTTTGGGGGGGGGGGCGACAAGTGGGACGGCAAGCTGGTACGGGCTCTTACTCGCCTACCATTGAAGCAAACTACCTCCCCCCCTCCCCGCTTGACAAGTAAAGGTACAATGTACTTTTTTTTTTTTTTTTTTTAATTCTACCTTTTTTCAACTTACCGCTGGATCTCTGTATCTCTGCCGAGATGGGGAGGTGTGTGGGCGATTGTGGTGGTGGACCTTTGTTTTTTGGGGGTTTTTGATGGTGGTGTGATGTGGACTGAGTGGCTTGCTGCGTGTTGTGTTTTGTGTGTTTGGCGTAGATGTGTAAGTGATATGTAGACGTAGCTGCCGGTGGAGGTGTGAACGTGTGGTGTTGTGGGTGTGTGTACGCTGGATAATACTGGATGAGTCTAGATGTGTCGGTGGTGGGAGTGTTCCTCTACTGTACTGTTCTATTGATAGCTAGGGCGGGGCTCAGGGCCACGGGAATTGCCACAACTGAAATCAGACCAGACGGATTTATAAATGTAACATTAACCAACCTCGACGTTGTGGTGCAAGTTGGTTTGTTTGTTTGGGAATGTAGCGTGGATAGACTCTGTGTTTTTCGGGCGGAGGTTGGTGTTGATTGCTGGAGCGGGTTCGCGTAGTTCTTAGTCCACATCTAAGCTCAATTATAGATATTTTGGCGTTGTGCGTGTTTTTATTGCCTGAATTGTGGTGCTGTTCTATGTTGAGTCGTTTGGGAAACTCATATGGTTAGTGTGTAGGCATGTATGCCACTGTGACTTATGCTGGTAATCGACATATCTGTATTATCTCTAATGTCGATTGCGGTCTGGGGGACGGTAATTAATGTTCAGTTCAATTTCAATGTTTAAATTTCGTCTGAGTTTCCTATTTCTTTTATAATGTATGGTTTCGTTTGCAGAAGTTGTCATCTTGGGTAGGCTAGCAATTTGGTTTCCTTAGATTATCGTCCTAGCTGAGTTACTCTCCGCCATCATGATAAGACGCTAAGTGTCGTGTTCTATGGGTCCATTTTTTTTCTCTCTCTGGAGAAAAGCTTTGATCCATCTCTGTGTTTACAACAGACAAGTATTTAAGGTGGCAGTGTTTCATCTTGGGGTCATCCGTAATGTTAAGTTAGGTTTATGGTTCTGTCTCCTCTGTATTTTTTTTGTGCGATTTTATGTGGAAGTTATTAGATACCACCCCTTTTGCTACTTTTTGAGTGTCTTCGTATTCGGTTTTTATCACAAACCTCTTTTGTTTTTTGTGCTAAATAATTGATACGGCGCTATCACACATTATTTTAGGAATGTGTGCCTGCTACGGAGTGTCTTGTATCTGGAGCGGATTTAGCATTTGTCTGGGTGTGGGCTGTATGCTTGTGGGTCGTGTAGATTTTTTAGCGGTACTACACTCAGCGCAGTTGTGGGTTTAGGGGGGGAGTGGGAAGTCACACTGTGATGCTTACTTTGGTTATTTTCTTTTTTCCATGAGCTTCGACATTGAGTTTTGGTGGTGTGTTGTATGCCGGTACACACCAGGCAGCGTGTTAGGGGGAATGGTTATTTACGTTTGCGTGGATTTGGTTACCTGTATGAGGTGTGGAGTTCTGTGTGCGTATTTTGTGTGGTTGGGGTGTACTTTCGGATACAGCATCCAGCCAGGATTGTTTAGGGAGTTATGCTACAG
>NW_007378360.1:0-2897 GCF_000475195.1 Diaphorina citri | reverse complement strand
GAAATGCATTTTTTGTACACTAAAAGTAAATAAATCTTTATTTATTTTCCATTTTTAAAAATTTCTTATTTTACACGCAACTTTTTATTATTAATTATCTTACTGGATTATTTTTATTTTCATATTTGAGATCAACAATTTATTTTGCAAAATCTGTTTTTATTCAAAATTCTGTACAATGGAACCATTTATTCAAGACACAGTATATGGATTGTGGGCTGTGATTGTATCAGGATAAAAGAAAGTTGAAATATTTCCAAGACGAAAGTTCAGAAAAGATATTGAGTTTGATTTATTGTTAGTTTGTATTGCAGGTAAAACGGCCTAAACGTGCTTCGTCAAAGACCTCTAAAGCCAGATCAAGACAAAGTGTCAAATGCTTGTCAACAACATTTTAGCATTAAACTATTTGGAACATCAAGTATAGTTTTGAAAGAAATCAACGAATAAATTGTTTTCATATTTTCTACAATTTAAAATATTATCACAACAAAAAATAAACACTTTGAGCTGAACTCTTATTGGTGAGAAATCACTTGAGTGTGCACTTATAGTTTCCACCTCGAAGAATTCGTGCCCTTCTATACATTTCTTATTTTTTTGATCATTTCTACAAAATAAGTTTTCTTAAATGAATTATTTTTTTAACATCATTACAATTATATAAAATCATATAAAAAAATAAATAATAAATTGGTAACCAATTAATAAAATATCTAGGTAAAATAAATGAAATACTTCAAGGAAAAATTGAATCCTACACGGATCTTTTATATCTTGACGTTCACGTACCGTCATCTCTTTTGATTGGGACAGAAGAATTGATTTGTCAACAATCAAAAACACAAACATGAATTTGTGTGGTAAATTGGCATCAAAAGAACAAGTATTTTCCTAATAAAGAACAAAAATCTACTCTAGAAATTAAATTTATAACAGTGAATTTTCAAAAGATTGACAGATTTAAAAAAAAAAAAGTATCATCATTAAAAATTTTCAATGTCTCATCTTGGATTTGTGCAAGATAACCCCATAAAATTGAGATGAAATGGTTAGGTAATCGTACCAAAAGTGGACAATTCTCGACAGTAATTTGGTATTGGTACCTAAGATATATCAAACACAGATGCAATAAAAAATTCCTAGAGCTTGAAATCTTTTATGGACATCCAAAATGTGAGGTTGAAGTAATAACCAAAAGTCATCAATTCATCACAGACGATAGAACCGCTTCTACCAGGGTACACGGACTATTCAGTCTCATTCGGGCAGAAAATTGAAAATCATTCCATCCCAAAGCGAAGCGCGAAGGTTCTCGCAAAATTCCTTAAAAAACCGACACGGTGGCGTGCCAAGGAAAAATTGAGAATCAAAATCACATTTTCTCTCAAGCATAGGAGTTTGCCGTTTCGTAATGCACAGAGTCGTGCTTCGTTAGCGTCAAGTCCTGAGGAGTGGAGATGTTTTGATTCTTAATGTTCAGCTGCAAATGCATGGACGTGTTGTTATTGTCGGGACCGAAATCTTCTTTCTTGACGCCATCTTTGTATTCGAGTTTGATGGTCGTATCGTACTTGCCGTCTGGAATGAGAAAGATTTGGTTATTAGAACGGACGTGGTTGGGTGAAAGAGCTCAACTATAATCCCGCAACTCATGACCTGATGAGGTCATGAGTTGCGGGATTACCTGCCTACAAGAAAGAAAAAGTTCGAAGTTTGATGTCGACGATTTTGAAAAAAAAAAAAATATATTCAACACAAAGGAAATTGGCTCCTTATTTTAGAGTCAATTGGACCTTTGGGTTCACTGAAATACCTACTTTACATATGTAAGTAGTTATTTTTGATGAACTTGTAACAAATGTAACATTATTTGTTTCTCCATAACCCAAGTTCTCCAAAGTTTGTTCTGCTCAACGGGTTGGCCCTCTGTTGGCCTTTAAGACTTTTTATACTCAGGGAAATAGAACATAGTGGATTTACACCCATCCAAGGTAAATAATATAATAATATAGTGTTTATTTATACTGTTCGCATAAACTAGTCGTAAAGTAAACTTTCTTCTTACCTAGATAGCTCTCCCGGCTGTCCCGGTCACGCCTCTGGTTCTCCCGGTCGCGCAGATACGCTTCCCGCGAGTTCCCGGTGCTCAGGTCCGTAGGCTCGTCCACATAGTCACACTCTAGCGGCTCGCTCTTCACCGTGGGCGAGGAGGCGAACGGAGACGGGAACGTGGGAGTTGTCGGTGTGGACGGGTTGGAATTGCCGGAGGACGTGCTCATCTGCTGACGGAGGAGGGAGATGTTCTTGATGCTCTTGAGCTCGCTCGGGTTTCGCAGGAACCTAGGGAGGGGAAGAGGGATGTTAGATTTAAGAGTCGAAATCGGATCGTTCAGATTTATGTGAAAGCCTTCACAAAATAAAATATATTAATTTCCTTCCTATCGGATAAGGTAGTAAAAAAGTTATCGCACTATGGGCCTTTTAATTTTATACTATATGCTGCCGGGTTGTGACAGGCCACGAGGGTCAAATACTGATTCTGGGCGAATAAATTTTCTAAGGATGTTAATCTCAAATTCAAAATGTGAAACATCTAAGGCCCGTTACGTCAGCCTAGTAAGCTTGGAGGTCTTCCTCCGCTAGTATAAGTAGTGCTTTATTTAGCTTTCTCCTCCTGTCCACTCTTCGATTTCAAGACAATAACACCTCCGTTGTTGCACTTCCCTTTCTCAAAAAAGAAAAAACAAGTCATATATGTATCTAGATTGGAATACAATACTTACTGGTAACAATGTCGCTCGCCCTGGACCTTGCGTAGAATGTTCACCCTGTAGTAGTATCTGAGGGCCCGCGACATCTTGTCGTAATTCATAGACAGGTGATTCTTCTGGATG